>NW_025228846.1:15491-28660 GCF_018294505.1 Triticum aestivum
CGAGAAGGCGCAAAACCAGTCAAACAACCCCTCCGCCGACTGTCGGAGGAGAAAAGAAGGATTGTAGGAGAAGAGATAGCCCGGCTTCTGGCAGCCGGCTTCGTTATGGAGGTTTTCTTTCCAGAGTGGCTCGCCAACCCGGTCCTCGTGCTAAAGAAGAACAACAAGTGGCGCATGTGCATAGACTACACGAGCCTCAACAAGGCCTGCCCAAAAGATCCCTTTGCCCTGCCAAGGATTGATCAAGTGATAGACTCCACGGCCGGATGCGAGCTATTGAGTTTCTTGGATGCTTACTCAGGATACCACCAGATAAAGCTAGATCCGGCTGACCGCCTGAAGACCGCCTTCATCACGCCATTCGGAGCTTTCTGCTACCTGACTATGACATTCGGCTTAAGAAATGCCGGTGCCACTTTTCAGCGTTGCATGCAGAAGTGCCTCCTCAAGCAGCTCGGCAAAAATGCCCACGTCTACGTAGACGACATTGTGGTGAAGGCGGAGAAGCGTGACACCTTGCTGGAAGACCTCAAGGAAACATTTGAGAACCTGCGCCGGTTCCAGATCAAGCTCAACCCCGAGAAATGCGTGTTCGGAGTGCCAGCCGGCCAGCTCCTAGGCTTCCTAGTCTCCGAACGCGGCATCGAATGCAACCCAGCAAAGATCAAGGCCATTGAGAGAATGGCGATTCCCACCAAACTTCAAGACGTCCAGAGGTTCACCGGGTGCTTGGCCTCCCTGAACCGCTTCATCAGCCGGCTCGAAGAGAAAGCTCTCCCCCTCTACTGCCTCATAAAGAAGACCACTCACTTCGAGTGGAACGACCAAGTCGACCAAGCTTTTCACGAGCTGAAGAAGATGTTGGCCACGCCGCCTGTCCTGGCGGCGCCGACTGAGAAAGAGCCCATGCTCCTCTACATTACTTCAACCAGCCGGGTGGTCAGCACCGTCATCGTAGTCCAGCGTCCAGAAGAGGGCCGAGCCCAGCCGGTCCAGAGGCCGGTGTACAATTTGAGTGAGGTGCTATCTACCTCGAAGCAGAACTACCCGCACTACCAGAAGATGTGCTATGGCGTGTACTTCACCGCCAAGAAGCTGAAGCCCTACTTCCAAGAGCACCCCATCATGGTCGTATGCATCGCCCCGCTTGCCGAGATCATAGGCAGCCAGGATGCATCCGGCCGGGTGGCGAAATGGGCCATCGAACTGGCCCCCTACACGATCTTCTACCAGCCTCGCACCGCCATCAAGTCCAAAGCATTGGCCGACTTCCTCGTCGACTGGGCCGAGACCTAGTACCTGCCGCCAGCTCCCGACTCCACTCATTGGCGCATGCACTTCAACGGGTCCAAGATGCGCAGCGGCTTGGGAGCCAGCGTCATCCTCACCTCTCCCAAAGGCGACAAGCTCAGATACACGCTGCAAATTCACTTTGCCGCCTCCAACAATGTGGCCGAGTACGAGGCGCTCATACACGGGCTCCGGCTTGCCAAAGAGCTCGGCATACGCCCGATCCTATGTTACGGCGACGCGGACTTGGTAGTCCAGCAATCATCCGGCGACTGGGACGCCAAGGAGGCAAATATGGCAAGCTACCGCTTCCTCGTTCAGCAGATCAGCGGGTACTTTGAAGGATGCGAGTTCCTCCACGTACCGCGAGCCGACAACGAGCCAGCTGATACCCTGGCTCGAATAGGCTCCACTCGGCAGGCAATACCAACCGGTGTCTCTCTGCAACGCCTCCTCAAGTCGTCTATCAAGCCGTCTCCAGAGTCCGATTCCATCTTCGTGCTGCCTGACCCCGACGCAGCCGGGTCTGGCTCGAAGAACCAAGCAGGTGACCCGGGGACTTTGATAGTCGGCCCGGGGACGTCAGTAGGCGGCTCGGGGACTTCCGTAGTTACGCCCGACCCGGGGACTGCCACACCCAACTCGGGGACTGCGGTAGTCGGCCCGGGGACTGCACCAACACAACAGGCGGCGGTCGACTCCAGCATTTCACCACCCAGCCCGCCCGCCCTGGTCACAGTAGCCGTGTTGGCAATAGAAGAAATCGCAGATCCATCATGGGCCCAGTCCATCCTCAACTTCCTAATAAACCAAGATCTGCGGGCTGACGAAATAGAGGCAAGACAAGTCCAACGCCGAGCCGGAGCATACACAATCGTCAACAGAGAGCTCGTCGGGCGCAGTGTCACTGGAGTCTTCCAGCGATGCGTCGAGCAAGAGAAGGGCATTTCAATCCTCAGAGACATCCACCAAGGAGAATGCGGCCACCATGCGGCCTCAAGATCACTCGTCGCCAAAGCTTTCCGCCATGGGTTCTTTTGGCCGACTGCTTTGGATGACGCCAAGGAGTTAGCTAAACATTGCAAAGGGTGCCAAGTCTTCAGCTCCAAGCAACACATGCCGGCTTCGGCACTCAAGACCATTCCCCTCACTTGGCCCTTCGCTGTTTGGGGATTGGACATGGTGGGCCCATTCAAGACGGCGCGCGGCGGCATGACACATCTGCTTGTCGCCGTGGACAAATTCACCAAATGGATTGAGGCAAAGCCGATCAAGAAGCTGAATGGGCCGACTACCGTGACATTCATCGCAGATATAACAACTCGGTACGGGGTGCCACACAACATCATCACCGACAACGGCACAAATTTCTCCAAGGGAGCATTGGCACGTTTCCGCGCGACGCAGGGCATCCGGTTGGACTTAGCGTCCGTTGCCCACCCGCAGTCAAATGGCCAAGTCGAGCGAGCCAACGGCCTCATCCTTTCCGGCATCAAGCCCCGACTAGTCGTACAACTGGAACGTTCGGCCGGATGTTGGCTCGATGAGCTTCCGGCCGTCCTCTGGAGTCTGCGCACTACCCCAAACAAGTCAACCGGCTTCACTCCTTTCTTCCTCGTGTATGGTGCCGAGGCGGTCATCCCAACTGACATCGAATTCGACTCGCCTCGGGTAACCATGTACACGGAGGCAGAGGCCAAGGAAGCACGAGAAGACGGCGTCGACCTGCTGGAAGAAGGCCGGCTGTTAGCCCTCAGCCGGTCCGCCATCTACCAGCAGGGCTGGCGCCGCTACCACGGCCGGAAGGTCAGACCAAGATCTTTCCAAGAGGGCGACCTCGTGCTCCGGCTGATCCAGCGAACAGCCGGCCAGCACAAGCTCTCGGCCCCTTGGGAAGGCCCCTTTGTCATCAATAGAGCACTGGGAAATTACTCCTACTACCTGATCGACGCACAGAAGCCGAAGGTACGAAAGAGAGACGACTCTGGCAAGGAGTCGGAACGACCATGGAACGCCAACCTCCTCCGAAGATTTTATAGTTGAAATGCAGTATGTATCACGCTAACTTTTGTACTAAGTACGAGACAATAGGCCCCTCGAGGAGAGCTTGGGGACTGCCATATTTTATCTATGAATGAAGAGTATCATGCTTATGATCATGTCGTTACATTCACTTTTTTCGTCCGGCACCGGGTTCGACTAGTCGGCCCGGGGACTGGCCGCCTTGAGTTATATTAGAAGTCCTACCCGTGGTCAGACAAGTAGTGTGCCGGCACCGAAGCCTTCTCTTGCAAAAAGTCACAGTTCGAAGAACCGGCTGTCCGGCTGGCAAGAGTTAAAGGCAGGAAAGGACGCCCACACGAAAAACGGCTAGGGACTAACGGACTAATATAACAAAAGCCGAGTTTTTCTCCCACCACCGACCGACTACCAGAGTAGCCGGCCGGCCGACTTCCATTCACCTCGCTTCAATCTAAGAAAGCTCGAGTACTTGCCTTCCCCCCCAAAAAATTATAGCCAAGTTCTTCCCTAGCCACAGGCTGCAGAGCAGCTGCCGGTTGGGAAGGCAGCAGCCAGGGGAAGGCGGCAAAGGAAATAGCCTAAGGATAAAAAGCATATGCGAATGGAAGCCAAACACACACACGATCATATTTACACAAAAGACCTTCGAAAGGCCAGCATTCAACATAGTTTGAATACACCCCTAGTGGGTGGAACTGCGCAAGTTTAATAAAAATTGTTCAAAGAGTAACAAGCAGGAAAAGCAAGGACGGCAGATTAAGCCAAGGGAACGACTGGTGAGTCGGGCAGGCCGGTAGAGACGGCAGTGCTGGCTGGAGGAGTGGCCGGCTGGCGAGCCTCGGCATGATCACCACCTCCCGCAGAGGGCGCGCTAGCACGCGCCTCGTTGCTGGAGGCACGGTCAAGCTGAGGCTGGCTGGCCGCTTCACCGGCCGGCTCGATGTCTTCGCCTTCCTCTCCTTCGTCGTCTTCACCTTCATCGCTGGAGGCGATCTCCTCCGCTGAGTCCTCACCCTCTGCCGGGTCCAGCCCGAACCATTCCTCCGGCTGGGCAACGCCGTCGTCATTTATCTCAGGAGCAAAGGCGCTGATGTCAGTTCACTCGGCGATCGTCGAGGCACGCTGAGCGATAGCCGGCCATACCTCCTCCATCTTCTCGTCGGCTTCCAGCCGCTAGGTGCGCAGCTGGTCCAGGTTCAGCCCGGGATACCAGGCTCGGACGAACTCCAGCGCCCGCCCAGCTCCAAGCTAGGCTGCCGATGCCTTCCAGGCCTCGAAGCGGCCAACCGCAACCTCCAGCCAGTCGGTAGTCCGACTCGGGGTACGGGGAATCGCTTCGCCTGGCCAGAGGGCGGCCAACACCTGCGCCCCGGCGTGCTGGAGGCGGCGGAGCATGCGGTGAGCCGGCTGCAGCCGGGCTTGGACCGCCAAGAGTTGCTCCTCAAGCGTCCGGCTCGCGTCTGGCGCGACTTTAGCCCCCGCCTGCCGGCGCGCCTCGCGGTGGGCCTCGATGGTCTAGGTGGCAATGACGGAGTAGCCGGGGAAGTAGTCTGCACAAAGAACAAAAAGCAGCACAAGTCAAAACACAAATCAGGGGGCAAGGGGCAAGCAAGGAGTGAGGAAGGCGGCTTACCATCGATCAGATCCTCAACCCGGCCGTAGCCCTCGCTTAGCGCTTGTTTTGCCTCAGCCCAGCCCGCCGCTTCGGTCTCGAACTCAGCTTTGAGGGCGTCCTCGCTGTCCTGCGCCTTCTTCAGGGCCGCCTTGTGGTTCTCCTCCTGGTCGGCCAACTTCTTGGCCAGGCGGTCACGCTCCAGGACTAAGGCGTTGCACTCGGCTTCCTTGGCGCGAAGGGCGGTCTGGGCCCCGCTGAGCTGCTCCCTCAAGTCGGCATTGGCTCCTGCAAGCATGAAGACAAAGGAAAAATCAATAAGGAATAAGTCGTCAGGGAAGATCCGACCTGACTGCTCAGTAGTCGGCCCGAATCTCGGGGACTACACCCAGTGGGTGCACTGACGTGCCCCCACAGGAGATGAATGAGACAAAGCACGCACTCCGGCTGTTGGTCAGGTCCTCGGTTTTCTGGCCCAGCTCCTGAGCCTGGGAGTTGAAGGCAGCAGTGCGGAGGTTATGGTATTCCTGGAAGATCAGACAGGATGCAAGAATAAGATAGCTATCAGGACCTAGTAAGTTCCAAGCCGCCTGCTCAGCAGCCGACTCGGAACTCGGGGACTACACCCAGTGGGTGCGCTGACGCGCCCCCACGGAAGAAATCAAAAAAGCAAAACAACCAAGGCCAGAAGGCTCACCTGGATGACGGCCCGCGTCGTGAGGAACTCTTGGGTATATCGCTGCAGCGAAGCGGCCTGGGCTTGAAGCCGGTTCCGGACCTCCTGGGCCGTCGTGTTCAGCTCGGCCGTCCCCCCGCTGGGCGTCCACTCGGACGTGCTGGCGCTGGCCGCCTCCAGGGCCTCCGCCGTCCGGCTGGCGCCCGCAGCTCTGTGCGGCTCTGGCGCGGAGGTAGCTCCCCCTGCGTGCCGGTGAAATGCCGGCTGCACCTCGAGGCCGGCCCCTGCCTCCGGCTCGCCCCCGGCCGGCTGCTCTGGCGCCGCGGCTGGTTGGCCGCTTTGGCCCGCTCCAATCAGCGCCGTCTGCGGCGCCTCCTCCATGAAGACCACGTGGTCCTCCCTCCTCTCCATCACCGGTGGGTCTCGGTCGACCTCCTCCGACGGGGGCACGGGGATGTCGGGGGCCACGGCACGGAGGGGAACGACGAGCTGCGGAGGCTGATTGCGTGAGGCCTCCGCCTCCTCCGCGGCTGCCGCCTCCGCCCGGGCCTTGGCCGCCGCGTCGGCCTGCTCCTTCGCCATCTGGGCGGTCCTTCGCTCCGCCGCCTCCCGCTCCTCCCGCGCCTCCCGTGCGTTTCGCTCCGTGGCCTCCATGAGGTCAGCACGGGGATCCACGCGGCGGGAGCCTGAGGACCCTCCAGTCGGCCCGACTATGGAGCCACCAGGACCTCGCTCGAGGGAAAGCGGTGCCCTGCCCGACGAGCAAAGAAAAGTTTAGAAGAGCCTCAATCAAAGAGGACAACAAAAAATACAAGACGTTTGACGCTTACGCCGAGATCGCCTGCGGCTGTTTCACCGCCTTGCGGAAGCGGGCCGCTTTCACGGCCGCCTCATCCCGCTTGGTCGCTGCCGTGGAACCCTTGGATTTCTTCGGCCGGCTGCCGAAGTAGGTCGACGCGGCCCGGCGTTTCTGCGCGCCGCCACGGGCAGCCGGCGTGGCAGACGGGTCGGAGTAGCTTAGCCGGCCGACATATGTATAACGATCACGGGTAGCCTAGCCGGCTCCCCTGGCCCTTCTGAAAAAATTACAAGCCGATCCGGCCCTCAAGAATCCAAGACGTGGGGCCGCCTTCCCCATGCCGACTGTCTCCCAGGCCGACTATCAGAAGGCGGCCCGGCTTTAGCCCTCATGAAGAAAGCAGCGGGAGGGCCGGCTCCAAGAAGCCGGCCGCGAGAAGCCGACTCCCACAAAGCGGTCAAGATCGTACCCTCGAAGTATGCATCCACATAACGGCGATGTGGCGGGGCGTGGCTACAGTAAAGCCTGCCACCCCCGAATCTCGGAGCACGCCTGGCACAGTGTGCCGTACGGGGTGGCCATGACCCGTCCGGCGCGGCACTATTGCCATGATGACCCTGATGCCACCCACGACAGGCTGTCAGCGCGGCCCACGGGCGGTGGGCCCCTTCAGGCAGAGAGACACCCGAAGGCGGCCAGGCCTCCCCCAGTCGGCCCAAGACAGGGCCGGCTCCCCACAGCCGGCTTGCTTCCTCCCTCGAAGGAGACCCCCCATTAAGGAGACAAGACGAGGTGAGGCTACAGCGATTGCCCGCCGGGCAGTGGCACTGTAGCCACGCTTACCTCGGTGAAGCCCTCGTCACCAGGTTTGAGGCAACAGTAACCAGCCGCCGACAAGGCCCTTGACAGTGGGGCCTGCCTGTCGACCAAGGAGCCGGAAGTCGGCGGGACCCAGCAGCCGGCGCAGAAGCCGGCGAGCGTAGACACCGACGGCTAGGGCCCACGCCCAGCCGGATTACCTTTGTACCCCCGGGGGTGGGCCTATATAAACCCCCCGGGGCACCCATGCAAAGGGTTGATCTGAGCTAGTTTTAGACACCACATAGAGAGGAGAGGAGAGCTAGCTGTGCCCTTCTTCTTCTTCTCGCCAAACAGCTCAAGGAGCATCTTGTAGCCACTCGTTCATCCAGTGATCATGCGGAGACCCCGCAGAGCAGCAGTAGGGGTGTTATCTCCACGGAGAGCCCTGAAGCTGGGTAAGATTCGCCGGCGTGCATGTCTTCGCCTCATCCCGCTTCCAGGCACCGGCGATGTCTTACTGGCTCCCACAATGATAAGCCACCCGTTGGCATATGTCGCACCTACCACCCGACAACATAAGTTCACAAGATCACGGAACTCGTAAGTTGATCTCCAAAACATACATCAAGTGGATCACATGATATCCCATTGTCACCACAGATAAGCACGTGCAGGGCATACATCAAGTGTTCTCAAATCCTTAAAGACTCAATCAGATAAGATAACTTCAAAGGGAAAACTCAATCCATTACAAGAGAGTATAGGGGGAGAAGCATCATAGGATCCAGCTATAATAGCAAAGTTCGTGATACATCAAGATCGTACCACCTCAAGAACATGAGAGAGAGAGAGAGATCAAACACATAGCTACTGGTACATACCCTCAGCCCCGAGGGAGAACTACTCCCTCCTTGTCATGGAGAGCACCGGGATGATGAAGATGGCCACCGGAGAGGGATTCACCCCTCCGACAGGGTGCCGAAACGGGTCTAGATTGGTTTTTGGTGGCTACGGAGGCTTCTGGCGGCGGAACTCTCGATCTAGGTTTCTTTCTGGAAGTTTGGGTATATATGAGAGGTATTGGCGTCGGGAACAAGTCAAGGGGGTCCCCGAGGCGACCACGAGGCAGGGGGGCGCGCCCCACCCTGGGGCGCGCCCCCACCCTCATGGGTGCCTCGGGAACCTTCTGGCCCATCTCCAATGCTCAGTGGGCTTCTTCTATTCCAAAAATAAGCTCCGTCAATTTTCAGGTCAATTGGACTTTGTTTGGTTTTCCTTTTCTGCGATACTCTAAAACAAGGAAAAAACAGAAACTGGCACTGGACTCTAGGTCAATAGGTTAGTCCCAAAAATCATATAAAATAGCATGTAAATGCATATAAAACATCCAAGGTTGATAATATAATAGCATGGAACAATCAAAAATTATAGATACGTTGGAGACGTATCACGCCACCACTCATACCGCTGCGCGCGCGTACTAAGTGGCTGACTAGCAGGCCCCGCTAGTCAGATGAGGGGGAGAGGGGAAACGAGACAGGGGGCGGTGCGGCTTCGCCGGAGCAAACGCCGGCAATGAGAGCTCCTTGGCCAAAATGAGAGGGAGGGATCGAGAGAGGAGACAGAGGCGCACCTGCCCATACCCGTAGAGTAGCTAGGGGTGGTCGGACGGCGTCAGAATCGTTCTCTCTAGCAGAGACAGGAAGCAGAGCTCGCCGGAGACCAAGACGACGGCGAGCAGAGGCGACTCCAGGGGCTCCAACCAGGCGGAATGGCACCACCGCAGAGTGGCGGAGGCCCTAGAAGGGGTTGCCCAGGCCTGGGAGGGGCCGGAGCTACGGAGATGATCCGAGGGGATCGCCGGCGAGCTCGAGCTCGGGGACGGCGGCCCGCGGCCTGCCCGACCGGGCTACGGTCCTCTACTAGGTTGTGGAGTGTGTGGGAGTGGTGGATGATGCTCGAGGAGGCCGGGGGAGGGCTCTATTTATAGCCGAGCGTTGAGGGGGGTTCGGGCTCCGTCGATGGACACCTGGACACGGCGCCTGGCGACGAGCGGTGTTAGTGAGAGAGGGAGAAGGAGACGGAGCTCACGCGGGGACTATGGGCGAACGGGGACGAACACAGGGGCACTGGGGTGACGACAAGCACAGTGCGCACCACACTGTTTCATTGGCCGGACCGTGCCCGTGCTCGCCGCGGCGAGCTCCGGCGTCGGCAAGTGATAGGGGAGAGTTAAGGGGGCTAGGATGAAGATGGTGGCGAGGTTTGGCACGCTTAGGCAGGCGGGGAAGCAAGCACGTGATCAACAGAGGCTCGGGCGCGTCCCAGAGCGCGTCGTCCGTATGCCAGTACGCCTTGACGAACGCGGTCACCGCGTGAACTCTGACCTCAGGCCGACCTAAGCCCAAACTTCATGTCTGACATGTTGTTCGTGGTAGTTTTGAATGTTACCATGCTTTGGTTTGGATCCAGACGATGTAGAAAAGATTTCACAAGCCTAGTAAGTTTCTAATCAGTAACTTTGAGAGGTTACTGAGGTCAAACGGCTGGGAGTTGGGAGCTGAGCTTTGGAGGGTAGCAATCATCTACTAAGGTGATGATGCACAAGAAAAATCAGCTACATTGGAGCTAGTAAAATAGTAGTTGCTGTAGAAGCCACCATTTCTGTCCAGAACAGAAAATATTTTCTGTAGCAAAAATATTCCAAAAAGTTATGCAATATTTTTGCTCAGGAGGGTGCCCTAGGGTTCCAAGAATATTTGTGATTTTTCTCAGATTTTTTTGGGCAAGAAAAATTGGGGTTTCTGTGGAGCACATTGATCTAGCTAGGGTTTTAGAGAGGGAAATGAATATTTTTCATTTAAGAAAAATATTCCAATAATTATTTTGAGATGAACCAGAGTGGGAATGATGGTTAGAGAGGGAAATGGGACACTTGGGTGAAAGCCAAGGGGTACCCAAGTGTTTAAGTCCATATGAAAAGATTCAAAACTCCAAATTTCAAAATCAATGCAACTGAAAATCAGGCAAATAAAGGAGGGCAAAAACCAGGCTGTCACAAACCTCCCCCACTTAGAATGAATCTTGTCCTCGAGATTCGGTTGCTTGGGAAAACCATTCAGGATAATGTGTCCTTAGAAATTCTTCCCGTTCCCACATGGATTCTGACTCTGTGTGATGCTCCCACTGAACCTTGTAGAACTTTCTTACTTTGCTACGAGTGACCCTTTCCATCTGATCCAAAATTTTAACCTACCTCTCTTCATATGTTAAGTCCTTTACCAACTCTATCTCAGTCATAGCAGTCTTTTTCTCAGGCGGCGATATGCATCGCCTCAACTGTGAAACGTGAAACACGCTGTGCACGTCCAACAATTCAGGGGGTAGTTCCAACTGATATGCAATAGTACCCACTCATGACATAAGTGGAAATGGGTGCCAACTTTCCATGAGTCTGAAATCTCTTGACTCCTTTCATAGGAGTGACTCGAAGGTATACATGTTCTCCAGGTTCAAAACTGATATGCCGGTGCTTTGCATCATAGTAACTCTTCTGTCGGGATTTGGCCAATTGCAATCTGTCCTGGATTTCCTTAACTTGTTTATCAGCTTCCATCATGAGATCTGTTCCGAAGATATGGCTATCTCCGGTTTGAGACCAATTTAATGGAGTGCGACACTTACGGCCATACAAAGCCTGATATGGTGACATTTTTAGGCTGGTCTGGAAGCTGTTGTTATAAGAGAACTCAGCATACGACAGACAATCTTCCCATTTAGATCCTTGGGACAAAGCACAGGCTCACAGCATATCTTCGAGTATTTGGTTCACCCGCTCTGTCTGTCCATCGGTCTGAGGATGATAAGCGGTACTGTATTTCAGTGATGTCCCCAAGGTTTGATGGAGACGTGACCAAAAAGCGGAGGTAAAAAGTGAACCTCGGTCAGAAGTGATGGTTCGGGGTACTCCATGCATACTGACTATCCTGGATACATACAGCTGTGCAAGTTGATCCGCTCGATATGTGGTTCTGATCGGGATAAAGTGAGCAACCTTGGTTAAGGTGTCCACTATGACCCAGATTGCATCATTGCCTCGCGGAGTCTTGGGCAGTCCTGTGATGAAATCCATGCAGACATCATCCCATTTCCATTGTGAGACTAGCAGGGGTTGGAGAAGTCTTGATGGCTTCTGATGGTCTGCCTTCACCTTGTTGCATATGTCGCAACAGGCTACAAAATAAGCGAGATCTTTCTTCATCCCATCCCACCAGAACACTTGTCGCAGATCATCATACATTTTCGTACCTCCAGGGTGAATAGAATACGAAGATTCATGTGCCTCTGACAGGATTTTCCTCTTTAGATCCGCCTGATTTGGTACATAAATTCTTCCATGGAATCAGAGAGTACCAAATTGATCCCTTGAGAAATCTGAGGTTTGTCCCGCTACCTCATTCTTGGCACGTTTCTGCAGAATGGTGTCATCTGGCTGTGCCTTGCGGATCTCTTCCTCAAGGGTGGGGGCGACTTCCAAAATATTAGCAACGCCAGCATCAACTATGACCAGGTTGAGCTGATCAATCTACTCTTGAAGTTGAGGAGGCAAGGATTCCAATATGATATTCAGGCTGACAGGCTTTCGACTGAGTGCATCGGCGACCACGTTGGCCTTACCCGGGCGGTAATTTATTCCAAGATCATCATCCTTGACTAACTCAAGCCACCTTCGTTGACGGTGATTTAAATCTGGTTGAGTAAATATATGCTTGAGACTCTTGTGATCGGTAAAAATTTGGCACCTCTTCATGATGAGATAGTGTCTCCAAATTTTTAGAGCATGAACCACCACGGCCAATTCCAGATCATGAGTGGGATAATTTCCCTCGTGGGGTCATAGCTGTCGCGGTGCATAGGCTACTACCTTGCCATCTTGCATAAGTACGCATCCAAGTCCTTGTCTGGAGGCATTGCAGTACACATCAAAACTGCGGTAGATATTTGGAAGAGTTAACACTGGTGCAGTCGTCAGCCATACCTTTAGCTCATTGAAACTTTTCTCACAGTCCTCAGTCCATTCAAACTTCTTATCCTTTTTGAGCAGCTCCGTCATGGGTTTAGCAATCTTGGAAAACCCTTCAATGAAATGACGGTAGTAACCGGCCAATCCGAGAAAACTCTGAATCCTGTGATACAGTTGTAGGGGGCAACCAATCGAGCACATACTTTACTTTGCTTGGGTCCACGGCTACCCTCGAAGGATAGCACATGTCCAAGAAATCCAACCTGCTTGAGTCAAAATTCGCATTTACTGAATTTGGCGTATAGCTGATGGTCATGGAGTCGTTGTAACACTGCTCGGAGGTGATCTTTGTGATCTTCTTCACTCCTTGAGTAAATAGGTATGTCGACGATGAAGACTACCACAAACTTATCGAGGAAGTCCATGAATACTTTGTTCATCATATGCATGAAGAAAGCAGGGGCGTGGGTGAGACCAAAGGACATAACTGTATATTCATAAAGACCATACCGAGTGGTAAAGGCGGTCTTAGGAATATCTTCCTTTTTAATCTTGAGCTGATGATATCCCGTCCATAAATCAACCTTGGAGAATACCTTGGCCCCACTGAGCTGATCAAACAAATCATCAATCCTTGGCAGAGGATATTTGTTTTTGATGGTGACATCATTTAGCTGACGGTAATCCACACACATGCGGAGGCTGCCATCCTTTTTGTCCACGAAGATAGCAGGTGATCCCCATGGTGAAGAGCTAGGACGGATATATCCTTTCTGGAGCATTTCATCAAGCTGTTTCTTTAGCTCCACTAATTCTGATGAGGGCATCCGGTAATACTTCTTGTATAACGGTGCGGTTCCGGGCACAAGATCTATTGCAAACTCAAGCTCTTGATCTGGTGGCATGCCTGGCAGCTCTTCTAGAAATACATCAGGAAACTCACTGA
>NW_025228846.1:29703-34925 GCF_018294505.1 Triticum aestivum
TTGGTCCTTTGAAAATCTGACAGCTTTGAGTGATGACCGTTCTGATTCCCATTCTGTCCCACCATATTGTGGCACCCCATCTCAGAGCAACCGATTTACCATGCATTGCCAGCCCAGAGACCATGTCTTCTGGCAACACACAACATCTTCGTACAGAAAACAACCGCTTTATTGATGCTAGCGAATCAAAGTTTACATTACAACAGGTAGCGAGGCCAAGCGGCACACACGGTGCGGCTGAACAATATGTACATTATTTAGTGAACATAAAGGCCTTGATCATAACAACTACGTGGTAGCAGAACAACATCATAGCGGAACTCCATACCACAGGGACACCGATGTGGACACGATCTAGACTCGGACAACACTCCTTTCCAACAAGGCTTTCCTGAAATCTAGCATGACACCCCGGGTCAGTACATGGAATGTACTTGCAAGCTCACAACAGACATAAACATAATGACAAGCAATATCATGATAATTAACCAATTATTGACAATGCAACAATATAACCAACATGCTCTGATCATACTCTTGTGAGAAAATCCCTCTTACCAACGGTGATCACTTCTTGGATCACCACCATGCCAACCTCAAAATATTAACTATGAACATCTCGTGATCTTTATGGCGATCACAACCACGACCCGTAATTGGTCTAAAACAATGATCCTTCCAGCGATCACAACCACGACCAACATTTGGTCTTATCCAACCCGATGGCCTTCTCGCCATCATCAACAGTGCAGAGTTCATAACTTAGTGTGCAAGTTTTATTAAATGTTGACCCATGGTGTGACCTACTTTCGAGCGTGTGCTATGTCTTGTGCTTGCGTTGGTTTTCCCCGAAGAGGAAGGGATGATGCAGCAGAGTAGCGTAAGTATTTCCCTTAGTTTTTGAGAACCAAGGTATCAATCCAGTAGGAAGCCACGCTCAAGTCCCTCGTACTTGCACAAAACGATAGCTACTCGCAACCAACGCGATTAGGGGTTGTCAATCCCTTCACAGTCACTTACGAGATGAGATCTGATAGATATAATATTTTTGGTAGTTTTGGTATAAAGATGCAAAGTAAGAAGTAAAAGCAAAGTAAAAAAGCAAAGCAAGATTAAAGTGATGGAGATTGATATGATGAGAATAGACCCGGGGCCCATAGGTTTCACTAGTGGCTTCTCTCAAGAGCATAAGTATTCTACGGTGGGTGAACAAATTACTGTTGAGCAATTGACATAATTGAGCATAGTTATGAGAATATCTAGGCATGATCATGTATATAGGCATCACGTCCGTGACAAGTAGACCGAAACGATTCTGCATCTACTACTATTACTCCACTCATCGACCGCTATCCAGGATGCATCTAGAGTATTAAGTTAAAAACAGAGTAGCGCCTTAAGCAAGATGACATGATGTAGAGAGATAAATTCATGCAATATGAAATAAACCCCATCTTGTTATCCTCGATGGCAACGATGCAATACGTGCCTTGCTGCCCCTTCTGTCACTGGGAAAGGACACCGCAAGATCGAACCCAAAGCTAAGCACTTCTCCCATGGCAAGAACTACCAATCTAGTTGGCCAAACCAAATGGATAATTCGAAGAGACTTGCAAAGATAACCAATCATACATAAAAGAATTCAGAGAAGATTCAAATATTATTCATAGATAGACTTGATCATAAACCCACAATTCATCAGTCTCAACAAACACACCGCAAAAAGAATATTACATTGAATAGATCTCCACAAGATAGGGGGAGAACTTTGTATTGAGATCCAAAAAGAGAGAAGAAGCCATCTAGCTACTAACTATGGACCCGAAGGTCTGAGGTAAACTACTCACACTTCATCGGAGGGGCTAGGATGATGTAGAAGCCCTCCGTGATGACGGCCCTCTTCCGATGGAGCTCCGGAACAGGCCCCAAGATGGGATCTCGTGGATACAGAAAGTTGCGGCAGTGGAATTAGGTTTTTGGCTCCTGTTCTGGTCGTTTGGGGGTACATATGTATATATAGGAGGAAGGAGTACGTCAATGGAGCACCGAGGGGCCCACGAGGCAGGGGGGCGCGCCCCCACCCTCGTGACCTCCTCTTTGACTCCTTGGAGTAGGGTCCAAGTCTCCTGGATCATGTTCGGTGAGAAAATCACGTTTCCGAAGATTTTATTCCGTTTGGACTCCGTTTGATATTCTGTTTTTTCAAAACACTGAAATAGGCAAAAAAAACAACAATTCTGGGCTGGGCCTCCGTTTAATAGGTTAGTCCCTAAAATAATATAAAAGTGGAAAATAAAGCCCAATATAGTCCAAAACAGTAGATAATATAGCATGGAGCAATCAAAAATTATAGATACGTTGGAGACGTATCAAGCATCCCCAAGCTTAATTCCTGCTCATCCTCGAGTAGGTAAATGATAAAAGAGAATTTTTGATGCGAAGTGCTACTTGGCATAATTTCAATGCAAATCTTCTTAATTGTGATATGAATATTCAGATTAGAAAGATTCAAGACAAAAGTTTATATTGACATAAATAATAATACTTCAGGCATACTAACAAAGCAATTATGTCTTCTCAAAATAACATGGCCAGAGAAAGTTATCCCTACAAAATCATATAGTCTGGCTATGCTCTATCTTCACCACACAAAGTATTTAAATCATGCACAACCCCGATGAGAAGCCAAGCAATTGTTTCATACTCTAACTTTTTCAAAACTTTTTCAATCTTCACGCAATACATGAGCATGAGCCATGGATATAGCACTATAGGTGGAATAGAATGGTGGTTGTGGAGAAGACAAAAAGGAGAAGATAGTCTCACATCAACTAGGCGTATCAACGAGCTATGGAGATGCTCATCAATAGATATTAGTGTGAGTGAGTAGGGATTGCCATGCAACGAATGCACTAGAGCTATAAATGTATGAAAGCTCAACAAAAGAAACTAGTGGGTGTGCATCCAAATTGCTTGCTCACGAAGACCTAGAGCACTTGAGGAAGCCCATCATTGGAATATACAAGCCAAGTTCTATAATGTAAAATTCCCACTAGTATATGAAAGTGATAACATGAGAGACTCTCTTCTATGAAGATCATGGTGCTACTTTGAAGCACAAGTGTGGTAAAAGGATAGTAGCATTGCCCCTTTTTATTTATTTTCTCTTTTTTGGGGCCTTCTTTTTTTCTTTGGCCTTTCTCTTTTTTCGGGGACAATGCTCTATTAAATGATGATCATCACACTTTTATTTATTTACAACTCAATGATTACAACTCGATTCTAAAACAAAGTGTGACTCTATATGGATGCCTCTGGCGGTGTACCGGGATATGCAATGAATCAAGAGTGACAAGTATGAAAAAATTATGAACGGTGGCTTTGCCACAAATACTATGTCAACTACATGATCATGCTAAGCAATATGACAATGATGAATGTGTCATGATGAACTAGATGGTGGAAAGTTGCATGGCAGTATATCTCGGAATGGCTATGGAAATGCCATAATAGGTAGGTATGGTGGCTGTTTTGAGGAAGGTGTATGGTAGGTGTATGATACCGGCGAAAGGTGCGCGGTATTTGAGAGGCTAGCAAAGGTGGAAGGGTGAGAGTGCGTATAATCCATGGACTCAACATTAGTCATAAAGAACTCATATACTTATTGCAAAAATCTAGAAGTTATAAAAGCAAAGTATTACGCGCATGCTCCTAGGGGGATAGATTGGTAGGAAAAGACCATCGCTCGTCCCCGACCGCCACTCATAAGGAAGACAATCAATAAATAAATCATGCTCCAACTTCATCACATAACGGTTCACCATACGTGCATGCTACGGGAATCACAAACTTTAACACAAGTATTATTTAAATTCACAACTACTCAACTAGCATGACTTTAATATTATCACCTCCATATCTCAAAACAATTATCACGCTTCAATCTTTTCTTAGTATTCAACACACTCAAAAGAAAGTTTCACAAATCTTGAATACCAAGCATATTATTATTAAGCAAATTACCATGCTATTAAGAGACTCTCAAAATAATTTAAGTGAAGCATGAGAGATCAATAGTTTCTTTAAAACAAATCCACCACCATGCTCTAAAAGATCTAAGTGAAGCACATAGAGCAAAACTACTTAGCTCAAAGGATATAAGTGAAGCACATAGAGCAAAACTACTTAGCTCAAAAGATATAAGTGAAGCACATAGAGTATTCTATCAAATTTTAATTCATGTATGTCTCTCTCAAAAGGTGTGTACAGCAAGGATGATTGTGGCATGCTAACACACAAAGACACAAATAATACAATACGCTCCAAGCAAAACACATATCATGTTGGTGAATAAAAATATAGCTCCAAGTAAATTACCGATGGAAGTGGACGAAAAGAGGGGATGCCTTCGGGGGCATCCCCAAGCTTTGACTTTTTGGTGTCCTTGGATTATCTTGGGGGTGCCATGGGCATCCCCAAGCTTAGGCTCTTGCCACTCCTTGTTCCATAATCCATCAAAAGAATTCACCCAAAACTTGAAAACTTCACAACACAAAACTCAAAATAGAAAACTCGTGAGCTCCGTTAGCGAAAGAAAACAAAAGACCACTTCAAGGTACTGTAATGAACTCATTCTTTATTTATATTGGTGTTAAACCTACTGTATTCCAACTTCTCTATGGATTATAAACTATTTTATTAACCATAGATTCATCAAAATAAGCAAACAACACACGAAAAACAGAATCTGTCAAAAACAGAACAGTCTGTAGTAATCTGTAGCTCGCGCAAGATCTGGAACCCCAAAAATTATAAAATAAATTTATGGACGTGAGGAATTTATCTATTAATCATCTTAAAAAATAATTAACTAAATAGCACTCTTCAAATAAAAATGACAGAAGTTCTCGTGAGCGCTAAAGTTTCTGTTTTTTACAGCAAGTTCAACAAGACTTTCCCCAAGTCTTCCCAACGGTTCTACTTGGCACAAACACTAATCAAACACAAAAAACACAACCAAAACAGAGGCTAAATAATTTATTTATTACTAAGCAGGATCAAAAAGCAAGGAATAAAAATAAAATTGGGTTGCCTCCCAACAAGCGCTATCGTTTAACGCCCCTAGCTAGGCATAAAAGCGAGGATAGATCTAGGTATTGCCATCTTTGGTAGGCAATTCTTTGACGAGGCATCTATTTCCCTTAGGAATTTCTTTCTTTCTA
>NW_025228847.1:0-34899 GCF_018294505.1 Triticum aestivum
AGCTCAGAGATTGTACACTAAGGCAGGGTGACCAAAAACTCACACCGACAATGTTCCATCGAGATTTCTTGTTTCTGTCAATGAAATTTG
Source organism: Triticum aestivum (assembly GCF_018294505.1). Taxonomy (NCBI): domain Eukaryota; kingdom Viridiplantae; phylum Streptophyta; class Magnoliopsida; order Poales; family Poaceae; genus Triticum; species Triticum aestivum. The sequence continues at coordinate 91 of NW_025228847.1, forward strand.
TGAGATAGGTGAAATTCTTCTGTTTTGTACGCTCTTACTAGACGTTTTGTTCTTACCGTGCCCCTAAATGCCAATGTATAATGAAACATTAATACAAGAAACTTAAGAATGAATCCATGCATGATACTGTTCTAAAAATTAATATTCGTAATATGAAGGCCCTTGAGTTTGAACCTTAAACCCCATACCTGATTATAAAAATGGATATCGATGTTTTTTATGAATGATTTTTATACTAACTGCACACAATAGCACTGATGGGAACAATGTTGCTGATTTGTAAATTGTGCACGTAACACATGCGCTATTTTGTTTGCTTATTTTTGTTAGGTAGCATACTACATACATATTCTGCAGCCCACAAGACTATCAGCTACAGACAAGTTGGTTGGTATATTAGCACTGAAATCTTCGAGATGGAGATATGATGCATCTCAAAGGCCCATTGTTGTTCCGCTAAAATGTAGGTCCTCATTTCACAGATACATAGGCCGAACAACACTCTTAACAAGAAGGACCTCAAATATTGGAGAGCTTGCTTTCCTGTTAACACTTAGCAGTGTAGATGTTGTTCGTCATAAGTATAAAGTGTTTGAATTTGCTGCTACTTCTTTTTTTGGTTCTCAACTGTCAACTAATACATGAGTTGATCCTCATAATCATACTCCCTTTTCAATATATCACTGAAATCTTAATCATGAATATGTGTCTGTTTCTCCTAAACTGTCATATCTGACTAACTAGGTTAGTTACTCTAGTGGTATTTACTCTAGTTTCCATTCAGTATTTTTTGCAACTTATACTCAAGTGAATCTGAACTCTAGAACTGGTACTCCAAGCCATAGTTGATTTATAAATGGAGAACTGAAAGTGTCCAGCAATGAAAGTGTCCATAGTAAATGAATTTGTGTCAGTTGATATATAAATGGAGTAATAAACTATCATACTCTAATGGCAGCAATAGTACCATGCACGGATATTTGAGTGAATGAATGAAGAAATTTGTGTTTGATTGCTATTGTGTGAAATGGACATATTTGACTAGGCTTAGAAAGAAAAAATGGATTTATAATGGGGAAACATTGAGCTTCATTTTGATTGATCATCACTTGGCTTCAGTGTTCTATATCCCTATGATTATCAATTTTCCATGTTTAGTGAAAAATCTGTATGCTACTCCATATCAAAAGTTTAAAATCTGTGAGTAATATAAGATGCCTAGATCAGGATAAGTTGTTCCTTTCTAGGAGTGTTCAACCATGCTTAAATATATGGTCAGTTTAAAAATGTTCACAACAAGCAATGTATGGTCAGTATGAAAATGGTTCTTATCCATTTACCCCATTTTTAAATTAACTGTCAGAGTTACACAACAAGCAAATGGTCAATATATGTAGGAGTAACTTTTGTTGTCAATAGTACCTGTTGTTGACAAACTAAAATATGGAGCAGTTCATATATGTACTCTAGTGTCACTACACTTTCAGTGCCATATAAATCAAGATTGTACTCTAGTGTCAATACACTTTGCTTACTGTCATTCTTTTTTAAATGGATGCTTATTTTTGTTCTTCTATAAATGAATGTTTATTGTCATACTCCATGTCATAATTTAAATGACTACACGGATTAGAGGGAAAGATGACTAGCAAGCTAACCCTAGTATTTATCTTGTGTTATGGTGCTAACATCACAATCATTCTTTGATCAGGTAAGAACATGGTGAGGCCCTAAATCAGAATAGAGAGCAGAGGAACAACACTATGGTGCTCCTCGATCTAAATAGCACTCCACCTGGAGGAGACAAAGATGTACATATACTTGGAGGAGAGGAAGATGTATACATACGACGGAAAAAACAAGACCTACCAGACACTCACAAATTTGTAGCATATATTGCACTTAAAGAACTTAGAGGGGATGGAGGGATTGACAAGAGAGACAAAGAACGTGTAGCTGGTCTGCTGAACACATCTGTCAAGAACGTTGAAGGAATATGGAAGGAGGCAAATCCTCAGCTTGCAAGAGGAGAAGAGGTCGATGTGTCCAATAAAGGAAGCGATGATTTGGTAGAAAGAAGGCAGACCTTGATCTCTCGAGGATACCTTCGATTCCCCTCAACAAATGGTCTACGCTGAGGGCACTCGCTAGGTCTCTGGATGTACCATGTTCTACATTGTAGAGAAGGTTCAAATGGGGAAAGATAAGGAAACACACAAATAGTCTGAAGCCCACTCTGAAACCAGAAAACAAGCTATCAAGGCTCAAGTTCTGTATTGCAATGATTAATCAAACAATAATAGCAGATGCAATGTCCTCTTTCATTGATATGTCAAACATAGTTCACACTGATGACAAATGGTTTGATATGACGAAAAGGAACATAACCTATTACCTCCAGGAAGAAGAACTAGATCTGGTGCGCACTATTCAAAACAAGAACAGTATCGGCAAGGTCATGTTCTTAACATCAGTTGTGAGGAAACAATTTGATGATCAAGGAACCTTAACATTTGATGGAAAGATAGGAGTCTTGTCCTTGTTCAAAGAAACTCCAGCAAAAAAGGATTCCAAGAATAGACTCAAAGGGACTAAGAAACTAAAGTCTGTCACAGTTACTAGGAATGTGATGAGGGAGTACCTATGTGAAAAGGTCATTCCCGCCATGGAAGCACAATGGCCCAAAGACAATTGAACCATCTAAATCCAACAAGATAACGCGAGAACACATGTTCCTCCAGATGATTCGGATTTTCTAGCTGCCATAGCAGAATTAGAACTGGATATCAGGTTGATGCAGCAGCCCACAAATTCACCTGATATGAATGCCATAGATCTTTGCTTCTTCAGCTTAATTCAGTCCTTGACACTTGAAAGTGCACCAAACAACATCAAGGAAATGATAGAATCAGTTGAAGAAGCATATCATAGGTATGAAGTGAACAAACTGGCCAGTGTGTTTATAACCCTACAATCAGTTCTGATTGAGGTTATGAGAGTTGAGGGAGGTACGGGATACAAGATCCCGCACATGAAAAAAGATAGGTTGGATAGGGAGGGGATGCTACATATCAATCTAAGATTCGATCGTGAACTATATTGGAAAACCTTGGACATTATCGAGGGCCACTAAAGGAGAAGCACGTAGATATAGATGAAAGAGGGAGTAATTGTTATTGGTTGTTTGTAATTGTGTTGTCTATAACTTTGTGTTGTCTGTAAACTTTGTGTTGGCACACTTGGAGTGGTCATTTTGAAGGAGTACAGGAAGTTAAGATTGATTTTACTGTACATTTATCTTTACATACTCCTTCTGTTTCATTTTCGAGTACAAGAAGTTAAGATTCATTTTGCTTTGCATATACTCACACTGTTCTAAATTTCTGTTGCTTACATACACGAAGTTTTAAAGGAGTATTTTGCTTTGGAGTAATACCCACACTGTTCTGTACAGTACAGGCAAAAATGGGCTAAACTACAATGTCGTCTACTAACAGGTTCATGATAAAAGGAAACAAATGTGGATCCAGAGCTGTCAGTTGTCAATGAAGAGCACAACTAATCAGTTATCAATGAAGATACAGAGTTGTCAGTTATCAATGAAGATCATATGCATAGCTATTCATTGAGTAGAAACAAATGTGTTCTGGATCTATATAAACAACATTGTAAAAAATCCTGAAACTACTTTGCAGGGGAGTGCATGATAACAGGAACAGAGCTTCAAGCACATGCTTACCGTACTCCATGCTTGAAACCACAACTGAATGGTAGAAGCTTGACAGCAGGAACAGAGCTTGAAGCTACTAGAGTACTCCTGGTTAAAAGTCCATGGGCCATCATCCAGAGAAACCCATAATCTGGTCTCAACATACCCAGTTACTCTATCTAGAAATATTCAGCATACCCACATGGAGTAGAAATATTCAGTCATTTGAGCATACAACAGAAATATTCAGTCACTTGCTCCCATTCAGTGAAAGAACTAAAGTTGAGCAATAAGTACTTTGCAGTAACTGAACATGCAAGTGACAGTGTGGGACATTTGTAGTAATAGGAGGTTCTTTCAGGTTCATCAAGATCACTGGAAATACACCATTGCATAACTAAAATACACCATTGGAGTAGCTACTGACAGGTTCAAGAACATCTAGAAACGAACATGTACTGACAGGTTCCACACGCAGAGAGAGGGATAGGTATGCACCGTGTTGACCTCACCGCCACCGACGAGATGGAAGTGTAGGAGACGAGCATGCCGACGACGCCGTGTTGACCTCGCCGCCACCGGATCCAGCATCGTAGAAGCCCACCGCGACACTAACTTATGCCCTCTCTTGCAGCACCGAAGATCACTACCGGATCCAGAGGAGAATGGATCCATTTTTCATGCGAGGAGTGAGATGCGCTCGGAATGGATAGGGAGGATGGGGTGGCGGAGCTGCGCGGGGGTTGTTCGAGGAGAAGCGAGGGAGCTGAGCGGCACGGGCGAGCTGCAAGGTGGTCGGCGATGGGGCGGCGGGGCAGGCAGCGACGTAGCAGGGGATGGGAGCAGCGCAGGTGCTGGAGCGAATGGCCGCGAGGATCGCGGGTTGTGTTGGGGAAAGATCGAGGGGGATTTTGCAAAATTGTCGTCGCGACAAGTATTCCGAACCGGAGGGAGTATAGTATTTGCATCATTCAACAACTTCGGTTTACTTTGAATGCCACGTATTTCATCAAAATCAGACACAAACACGACTACTTCATATTTACTTCTATGGTCTAATCTTATAAATACTATTTCATCAATGATAAGAAAATAATTTTTCTTAATCGCAAGGTTGAGAATACTTCTTAGTACAGAACAACATAATTACTTAAAGCGGGCTCAGACCCTTGCTATCCTGTATTATTTTATGATCTTCACACATGTCTCAAATTATGTGTCCAACCCATGTAATTCAGTTACTACACCAGTGCATATCCCGCTATAAATTGATACACACACACACACACATATATATATACATATATATATATATATATAAACTTAGTTTGCTCATACTGTCTTTTCTTTATCATCAGCCTACCGTGATGGAAAAATCAGGATCCCAACAAAAGTGCTCCTGGACACTATGATGCAGCAGTTAGGCCCTTCCAAATGCAGTGTACCCAACACAGGACGCAAGAGCAATAGGTCTTGATGGAACTATTCACTTCTATACATCGACGCACTAATTGGACAACAAACTTCCAAGGAAATTAATATCAATCTATGTATCCGGCAAGTTGGAAGAGGTTGAAGACCAACTCGCAAGCGAAGGTCTCAAGTGCATGAAAAGCATCCACAATAAGGTCCTGCAAGACCTAAACTACGAGAAGATACAGATGGTTCAGCAAAAATGCAAGTCTCTTGAGCATTAACAGGAAGAAAAAGACGGCCTCATAGACTAGTTTAGCAAGTTCGGTCTCTTGAGCATCAACAGGAAGAAAAAGACGGCCTCATAGACTATTTTAGCTACAACTGGTGCAGCAGCCTCAACAAAGGAGCTTTACCGTATAATAGATACAAATTTCACAGCCGGATGAACATCCAAAGACAATGATCTAAATTATATGTTGCTGATCGTCTTAGTGATACAGCCACGCAATCAAAGTATGATCTCCAATGAACAAACAAATATTATTGGAGCCACGACGATGATATTGCAGGAATCTTTGCTTTAGGTAATGATGGACAGCCAATGGATATTTAGGGCATATGTATCGACGGCTCTGCCTGATGATCATCGGCTCATAACTACAACCATCTATATGATGCTCCAATACAATGTATGAGCACTGGCTTCTCTTAAAACACTATGTATTTTGTATTTGCTTATGCTCATTGTAAATTTCTTAGAATAGTATGTATCAGCACTACGAGATCAATATATGCTATCATCAACTAATATCATTGCTTCCTCTTTATCTACCATCATATATAAGCATTAAACTATCACATAGACATGCTTGCAAAACCTGGCCGGCCGATGCTTTTTGCGCCATTGGCGCAACGGGTCATCTAGTTTTAATAAAAGAGATCAGTGATGGCTGACATCCTTGTACATTTCTTGTTAAAAAGAAACAAAGGCTCCTTGCGAGAAATGTAATGTTAGTATTGATCACATGGAAAATCATTAATACTGACCACATCAATAAGTTCTTCCCTTTATAATCTTAAAACAACAAATTTCCAACTAATATGAAATAAATGGGGCTAGGAAATACCAGATACTCCCTCCGTCTAGTTGTATAAGTCACCTTATGAAAACCAAATAATCCCAGAACACATAGGCGCGGTGCATTAACTCTCACCTTGTTTCTTGTTTTTTGACATAAATAATGAATCAACCAATAAGAGATGTGGGACGTGTTTGTTCTCAATGACTTGAGACTATCAAACACGACATGCAGTTGTCAGTTCTGCATGCAATGATATTAATTAACAAATAAACATTATGTTCTCTCGTTTTCTCCTCCGCCTTGGTCGCAGTTCACAATCGAAGATGACTTATGCACCTGGACGGAGGGAGTAGATTCACATTGATGTTTCACTGAGTAATCATGCAAAAATTAGTCCGCCATCCTGCTTTGCATAGTTCCAAATTAAGATTTCCCTGTTGAGAAGTCGCAGGAGAGGGAAGTAAGAAAATATTGGTGCTTGAGAGGGGAAACCAAGTGAAGGGAATGCACGTCTATGCAAGGAATTATCATGGTCTACGTCTTGTAAGTAATGAGTTTGTACTTGTAATATTATGCTCCAAATTCAAGTTTAAAGAGAAAAGGCTAATTTATGATGAGGGAGTGGAGCGAGGCCAGTCCACGGTAGGATTGGGCCGAAGCAAAGCATAGCGAGTCTCAAATTGACCCATGTTGGCCGCCCCGTGGTACGGGTCAGTATTGACCTAGGTCACCTGTCAATCCCCGGCGTTTGTAACCTCCCTTGATGTAGTCAAGATTTGCTGCCTGGAGCCCGTGGTTTTTTCCGCTTCGTGTTGAAGGGATTTTCCACGTGAAATCTCGTGTCTCCTGCTTGCTTTCATACTTCGTCGTGTTGATTTCACTAGTAGAAAAAGAGCATTTAGTCCCGGTTCATAAGGGCCTTTAGTCCCGGTTCTGGAACCGGGACTAAAGGGTCGTTACTAAAGCCTCCTCCCTTTAGTCCCGGTTCTTACACGAACCGGGACTAAAGGCCATCCACATGGCCGCTGCCTGGAGGTCCACCTTTAGTCCCGGTTGCTAAAGGAAATTTTATGATTTTTTTTGAATTTTTTTTGAATTTTTTTCTTTATTTTCAAATTCCTGAATTATTTTAACCTCTAATCTCTAATCATCCCTCATCGCTGCTCAATTTAACCTCTAATCCTTAATCACCTCTCATCATTCCAAATCATCTAACTTCCCGGACGGTCACCCATCCTCTCACTACTCCAGCCGGAGCACGCTTAACTTCCGGGTTCTATTCTCTCTCGTTTCCAAGTCTGCACTTGTTGTTTTCCTCACAATACTAAGATGTCAATCCTATTAACCCTCAGGAATTTAGCTTGAGCATGAAGTGACACATTTCACTGTTTGAGTTTGAAAGTATTGTTCTAAAAAACAATAATTATTTAGTACTAATATTTCTTGAATAAGTAGTTTGACCAAAATTTGACCATAGTTTGACCAGATTTGACCAAAATTCAAAAAAACTGAAATAATTATTTAGTAACACTAATATTTATGGAATAAGTAGTTTGACCATTGTTTGACCACAGTTTGACCAGATTTGACCAAAATTCAAAAAACAGAAATAATTATTTAGTAACACTAATATTCTTGAATAATTATTTAGTGACACTAATACTTCTTGAATAAGTAGTTTGACCATAGTTTGCCCAGATTTAACAAAAACTAAAAAAAATTAAAAAAACTGAAATTTGAGCATAACTTTTTTTTCCTTTTAGAATTTGAGGATTCTAAAAATTTGCAAACAGGCCGTAGGCAGTCAATGTCGGATGCGGATTTTCATGCTGAACATTTTGATATATTATACGTTTTTTCTGACATACTATGCAAAAGTTATAGCCGTTTTACATTTTCCCTACACTTTTTGCAAAACATGTCCAAATTTAAGTTTTTAAATTTTCCTAACTAGTAGATGTAGTAACATAACTACATCTCGAAGGATTTTGATTTTTGAAGTTTTTATCATTTTCTTTTGCTTTTTACAAAACTGAAAAGGCGATCCACAGGGGGGGTAGAGTTTTGAAAATGGGACCTTTAGTACCGGTTGGTGCCACGAACCGGTACTAATGCCTCAAACCCCATTAGTACCGGTTGGTGGCTTGAACCGGGACTAAAGGCTAACCTTTAGTACTGGTTGGTGCCACAAACCGGTACTAATGGGAATCGCACCCTTTAGTCCCGGTTCGTGGCACCAACCGGGACTAAAGATCCCATATGAACCGGGACTAATGCGTGTACGGTGCCCTAGCCGCTCGAACCGGGAATAATGCTCACATTAGTCCTGGTTCGTAATGCAACCGGGATTAATGCTCTTTTCTGGCCGAACCAAAGCCATGTTTTTTACTAGTGTTTGCCCGTCGTATCTCTAACAGTACTACCTACATCTAATGTTTAGTAATTTGTTTGGTTATGCCAGTGATATATACTAGTCAATGATCAGTTTCCTTGAGAGTAGCAGCGCATCAAAATGGTTGAACTCTCTGAAGTAGTAGCCACATGCACTCTGTTGTGGCCAGACAAAGAAGATCTTTTGTATGGTGAAAGCCATGTAGCCAGGATCACGAGTTTTGCTTGGACTACATCCTTCAATACCCCCGTAAAGGGGAGCACACGGCAAGCTAGAGATGACATGTCAATGCACCAAACACTGGGACAAAAACACCCACACAGGAGACCTCCACACATACACTACTGTTATATTTTGTCTTCTTTCCCAGGATTTGCTATTTTGTTGGGGGCAGTACGACACCGTGGCAGGTGAAGCTGAGATGCGTCACAATGGGAGTCCGCACGCTACACCAAATATGTCTCAATGTCTCAATCCAGTGCACGTGTTTTCTGACAAAGGCTTTTTTGGTGATGAGTTGTCGTTTTGTGTTTTCAGCTACTCTATATTGAATATCACATGTGAGTGGGGACAAGAGTTTTTGCATCATTACAATGGCCAATATGAGAGTATAGTAGAAACGAAAATGAACTTATCACCCATGTACGTGAGTACGTCTACTTGCCTGTTTGTGCCCCCTGAATGTAGTAGGTTTGGGCGTCGTCAGGATGTGCAGATAGCTCGAGGAGCCCTTGTGTCCAGATACGGCATGAACCGTCCCTTAATCTGATTGATTCTCAAGTCCAGCAACCACCAGAAGTGCATAGATGAAGAAACACGCGCCAAGGAGAAGCTATCCATTGCGAATGATGTTGTAGAAGTTCGAACCAAGACCATTCACGGGACCACCTAGTAGTGAGCACACACTCCCGTTTAGAGGCTCAACCTTTTTTTGCGGGGAAAAAGGGAACTATATTACTCAAGCATATCAACCCTGCAAAGTTCAGGGATTTTTACAAGGACAAAACCGATCCAGACTCCAGTTCTATCTTCTAGCCATCCCTAGGAGGCCAAGGCATGTAGAATAGAATTTTGTGTTCTATGAATAAGAGTAATAATAGATTACCCATCTTCTATAAGGCATTTCACCTCATTAACTATAAATGCATGTTCTGAACGATCAATACCTTGAGTAGACACCAACTTGACGGCTTTGGCACAGTCCATCTCAATCATCACCAGTAGTTGTGTCCATTGTAAGGCTAAAGCCATACGTTCCGCACAAGCAGCCAATTAAGATTGAAGGGCATCGACACAGGCATGGAGGGAGCGACATGTAGAGACCCATCCGGTTCTGAACCACTATACCTGCACCTACTGTGACATCAGACGCCGTGAAAGCACCATCCACATTGAGCTTTACCAAGTTTTCCAACATGAATCAGTCTAGAGTCTCAACCTTTGCACCATTGCCAATGCCAACATGAATCACTAAACCAAAGACCTACTGAGCTATCCTCCAACGTGGAGATTGGTCGGCATATCAACGTGTCAGTAGGAAGTCTTTTGGCTAGAAAAGACCGCTTCCAGGATGTTGGAACAATAGAAACTTCTTTAAACTCGGTTGAAATTTCCATGTTTTAAAATCAGTGAACTCGTGAAAATCCAGTTAATCACAAGTTCCAGCTCTAGTTACTTTAGCTATGCTTGATGGTGAATTTTGCTTGTGTATGATGCTTTTCGTAGTGGTTATTTCCTAATGCCAACGACGGAAATTATGATATCCAGGTTGGGATGCAATCAAAAACACATTAGTACAGCTACTCACATCGTTCCTAGGAACCAGAAACCCAACTAAAGGCCTAATTACATGAAAAGGCTAAAAATCCGACATATGATATTTAGACATGGAAAAGCAAAAGTTTTTCATGGCAATATAGTGGCCTGAGGATGGAAAATTTAGTTTGGAAGTAGTACGATTTTCTGGCAGAAAAAGAACCGAGGCGGATTTGCCATGCTCGTTAACTAAATTTGCCATCCTCGGCGAACACAACTTGCCATGAAAAACATTCGTTTTGCCATGGCTAAAAAAATGACGTTTGGTGAATATCCGGTTTCTAATCATACACCGGCCTCACAAGTTAGCAATATTCAAAAGTTCCAATGCTACAGCTTCAAGGATCCCAAAACACATCGTCACATGAACCCTGAGACCCGCACCGAGGGAATAAAGATCGCTAGTAGGATAGTGGATTTTGTTTATCTCGATCGAGTAAAGATGCCCCAAACTCTTCGTCTAATTTTCCATCAGACTTGCACTGACTGAGCAAAGATCGTCAGCAGGAGAGTAGATTTTTTGAGCTGGATTAAAAATCCACCTCTTTGTGGACACACTACAAGAAATATGTCAACTAGTGACCTTCTGTCAGTGACCGTGGAAGAATTGGTCATAGATCTATGACCATTTGAGACCAATTGGTCAAAAGCTGTTCGGGGGGCTCCAAACCCTAAACCATTGCGACCATTTTGGTCAGAAAGGTCGTATTTTCCTTACACAAAATGGTCACAAAGCAAACAGTGCAGGTCCGCTGCCTTATTTCTAGTTGTTAACGACCAATATAGATGGTCATAGCCTTGTAGATTGTGATGGGTTGTGATGACTAGGCGTCATCTCATCAGTTTTGCCTATGTGTCATGTCCATGTGTCAATTTTTGCCCTAGGTTGTGAAGCAACCTATATTTCTGTTATTCCAAAAATTCCCAAAAAATTCTCATAAATTGTTTGGATCATATCTTCATCAAATATGTCAAAAGCCTTCCTTGCCTAGTTCAAAAATAACTCAACAATATTCATTTTCCTATCCTGTTCAAAGCAACACTTTGTGAAGGAAGTACCACTTTGGCATGTCGAAATGGTATCCATTTTCTACAGTGCTTTCCTATGACCAAATAACCATCCTCCACCAAATGCCAGCTCAATCCATTCATTATTTTGAGCCCAGCTTCAACATTCGTATTTATGTCCAGTGTGGTACTTTGCAAAGCAAGTACCACCTAGGCTCCTCCTTTTGAGGTGAAAATTTGTGAAGACGGTCTTCTTAGTAGCTGATCATCCTCAGCCAAAACTCACGCCCATTAGCCATGTGCATTTTCCGTACCGCAAATCAAACACTTGGCTGCTTATTCATGTTTGAGCATCGATCGGTCTCCTCATGAGAATCTTATGTTGTGATTTTCTTCCTAGCACCTACCTGGGGAGTGCCCAATCCACTAGACAATCCAAGGCCGCCCAGAACACATGGCAACGCCATGGTCACGTGGTGACCACGCGGCGGGCATGCGAGCTTACGCGCTCTAGAGTTGGTGCCCTCGGCCACCGTCCAAACCTTGATGTCTCTCCACCAAACCATGTATTTCTGATTAAATAGATACTTATTTACCTAGAAATGATTTTTGGAAAAAATAAATAGCAAACTATGAGGCAGCTGCAGTTCAAATTTGACCCGCTTCCAGCTGAATCGGCGGGAATTTGTCTTTTTCACCAGAGGTGGATCAAAACTTTTGACACCCAATCATTTTGTCAATTGTGCATTAAATATTTCCTAGTATTTTAGAAAAATTATTTGGTCCAATTTTGCAACAAATATTTGAGAGGTCCTTCACAAATAAACCTCCTTTTGGGCACTCGAAAAAAGGAAAATGGTTTTTCGTTCGAAGAAAATGAAAACTTCCTTAGGCAAAATTGTTTGCCATTCCAATATGCACTCTTGTGCACAATATGAGATCATTGAACAAACTATGCCATGAATGTGTCCATAAGATTGATCATTTGGCTTGAAAGCCATTGATCTCCACATGTGATAGCTCGTTTCTGGGAACACTTTTTTAAAATAATTGTCGTATTACAAGTTCGTTATTTTTCCTGGGAACTTGGCCACAATAATGACACAATGCGAAGGTTTCCCAATTTTTTGAATTTTTTTGAATTTTTTATGCCCGTTTCAAAATGCGGTCAAAACAGCGGGAATGACCGTTCCTAGCTAGTGGTTGAATCTTGGAATTTTTTTGGTGTTTCTCTGATTAAATAGGTACTTATGTACCTAGAAATGATTTTTGGAAAAAATAAATAGCAAACAGTGAGGCACCTGCAGTTCAAATTTGACCCGCTTCCAACTGAATCGGCGGGAATTTGTCTTTTTCACCAGAGGTGGATCAAAACTTTTGACACCCACCATTTTGTCAATTGTGCATTAAATATGGCCTAGTATTTTAGAAAATTGATGGAGTCCAATTTTGTAACAAATATGTGGTAGGTCCTTCACAAAAAAACTCATTTTGGGTATTCGAAAAATGGAAAATGTTTTTTTCGTCCAAAGAAAATGAAAACTTTCTTAGGCAACAGTGTTTGCTAGTCCAGGATGCACCCTTCTGCACAATATGTGACAATTTGAACAAATTTGATCCACTTCCAGCTGAATCATCGAAAATTTGTCAATTTGACGAGAGGTGGATATACAACTATTGAGACACAAGCATTTGGTCAATTGTACCTAAAATATGATCTAATATTATTGAAAAATAGAGTGGTGCCATTTTGCAACAAATATTGGTAGGTGCTTCAAAAAAGATATACCATTTTCGACACTCCAAAGGTAGAAGATGTTTTTCTTTGCAAAAAAAACTCATTTTTGAGATCAATTTTTAAAGATATTTGTATTATTCCTGGTTTGTTATTTTTCTGAAAAACAAGTCTCACATGTGACACGATGCTATTGTTCTTATTTTTTTCTAATTCTATGATGTTATAAAATAGCTGACATGATTTAGCATATTATTTAATCGATTACGACCAATTTAGATGGTTATAAGATCGTCAAAGTGCGTACTACATTTTGATTGGTGGAACCGTTTGTGGCACGGATTGATGAGATGGCAAACATCCTACCATCCATTGCTAGCGATCGAACGTCCATCCATGCGTCCATGCAAAGAAAAGGAAAAAAACCCACCGCACCAAACCCTACCTCTCTCTCACCTCTCCTCCCTTCCTTCCGCCCGCCGCCTCCCTCTCTCTGTCCCCGATCCAGATCGGCCTCTCCCTCGCCCCTCGCGCGGCGCCCTCCTTCCCTCGCGTTGTCACCGGCGGCGCCCTCCTTCCTTTCTGTCACCGGCGGCGCCCTCCTTCCCTCGCGCTGCACCTAAACCTCGCTCCCGCTCCTAGCTCTTCTTCCTCCTCCGCTGCAGCTAGGGTTTTGTCTCCCCGATCCCCAATCCCTGAATCTCGGATCAAGTAGCAGCAGCAGCAATGGTGGCCGTGGGAGATCCTCTCCAAGGCAAGCGCGCCCAGGCCAAGCTTGCTGGCCGCCCTCGCGGGTGACTGCCTCCGCGGTGACGACGACGGCCTCGTCGTCCCCGGAGGCCACGGCGCCCCTCAAGGCCGACCTCCGTCACGTGAGTGATCCGTCGATCTCGTCTCTCCAACAGTTCGGTTCTCTCCGCTTTGATTCCTTCGATTCAACAAGATAATGTGTACCACTTCGATACGTGCGTGCGTGTGAGCTGACTCTTCTTCCTTGTGGTTAGTAGGTGTTCTGGATGCATGCACGAGTTCGACCTAGACAAGCCGCCGGTGCTGCAGGAGGTGGCGGATTTCTTCAGTGGCCACGGAATCGAGGACTTCACCTTCAGCAGGGGCAGGATGGTGAGTGCAGCTCCCACGAATCTCTAGCAGGAAATGTGTGGGATGATGTGTCTATTTGGTTTCCACTAAATTAGTTTTCATAGCTTCTGGTCACCTGATCCATTAAGGGAGAAGAATTTTAGGTTCAAAATGTTCCCACTTCCTAATAAATGTTTTAGGTGCGTAAGCAATTGATGTGATTAGTTGGTGGGTTTGCTTAATTTTGAACTTCTTCACACATAATTAAATCTAGAAGATGTTTGATCCCATCAAATGAGACTTGTTTCTTACTCAATACTTGACTTGCTTGTTACGAATGTGTTTGTCTGACTGTTGTGTAATATTGTATACTTTCTGTTTATTTGGACACAGGTCCTGTAGGTGACGACATGTTCCACTGGCAGGCAACAATCATGGGGCCCTCAGACAGCCCGTTCACAGGTGGTCTATTTTTGGTGAACATTCATTTCCCACCGGATTACCCCTTCAAGCCCCCCAAGGTAATTTCCGGTGTACCAAGCTAACCTTTGTAAAAGAACAGTTCATCTTGATACTTTTGATGCTGGAATTGTTGTTACACGTATGTCTTGGGGGTCCTCAAACAACTGGTTGACTGCTACCTGCTATGTATCTATTTTTGTCTGACATTCGGACCTGAACATATTTCCAGTATGTCTTTGGGGTAATAATGTCATGGAAGTCCTTGGTATACACGGTGTTAGTTGTCAACTAGCTGTAACCCATATTAGTGCTTAGTATACTCATGAAAAGGGTTATTTCTCCTCCTGTAGTTCACGTTTATGCAGCAGCTGTTCTTCTACCAATCTATTGCTCGATTGTGTTGCGGATTCATATGATATTGGTGTACACTCAATTTGGTTATTTCTTAATAGTTCTGCTACTAGTTGCTGTGTACTCCTAGTACTACAGGTGGATCAATCTCCCCCTCCCTCTCACCCCCGCCTCTGTCTCTGTAGGTAGGACAGGTCAGCAGAACGCGCGCGCGTTGCACTCTTCCTCTTGCTATGTTCTTGGGCTGATGCTGGTGGCGGTGCAGGGGATCCTGATCAACATGCAGTTCCCGGGGCCGCAGATCGACGCCATCACCAACGACAACATCGTCATCAACGTCTTCAACAACCTAATCTGATATTGTTCTCAGATCCAGTGGCATCTCCATCCTCTTACAACTCAAAACATTTTTTAACTTCTTTTGGTCGTGCTTTCGTTTTCACTACATATCAGATAAGTGGTGAACGAAAGAAACAAGTGCACAACTAGTATCAATGGGCTTGTATTTTTCTTGTGTAGCTTCTCTCCACTTGTTGTAGAGCATTGCTTGCATCAGTATTTTTACCTATTTTTGACCTCTCATTCTGAAATAGATCTAGCAGGTGCGGCTAGTACTCTATTATTCTCCTACATATAGCTATATATACATCTAAAAGGGCAAGTACTTGGATGACCTTGACAACATCATGCTGATTGTAATAACTTTGCATAAGACTCTGTATTCGAAGACTTCTCGCAATTTATCATGCAATTCTAAACAATAGCATATGTCTATCTACCCTGCTGGGAATTTTCACTTTATATAAAAAATTGAGAGGCAAATGATGGGAGTTCCAGTCTTGTCTGATGGCTAGGAACTCAACTCTGCTTCTTGTTGTTGGAGTTTCAGGCTTGTTGCATAGTTCGTAGTTTCAAGTGTACTCTGGCTTCTAGCCACAGTGCACTACAAATTATTATAGAATTACAAAGTGTACACAACATTTCACCTTACACATTCTTCTCTTGTGAAATCAAATGCCATGACTGGGCATTCTTTTATCAACTTGTTGTACACTTGCTCTGCTTGAGGCTACTGTATAACTTGTGCCTTTTAACTTGATGTACATAGCACACAATTTTGTACTGTATCACATTCACACATGATACTCTTAATATAGAGTTGTTTTCCGAGCTAGTTCTGTTTACTCTTAATATAGGTCTATTTGTCACCAATACTTGCCTGCTATGCTATACTAGACCTTGTTCATATTTATTAGCTAAGTTTGCTTGTCCTTGGTATATATATGCATGCCATTTGTGTTTCAGGCTTTCTCTAAAATGAAATAATAGGTCTATTAGTCACCAATACTTGAGTTAATCTAACTCCTTACCTGCTATGCTATAGTAGTCCTTCTTCATATTTATTAGCAAAGTTTGCTTCTCCATAGTGATCCATATACATGCCATTTGTGTTTAACGCTTTCTCTGAAATCAAATAATAAGGCTCACACTCCATGACCAGGACGACCACCGGGACCTCCACGACAACGATGAAGCCCTGCACATGGTCAAGCTCGATGGAACAACAGTGCCTCGGTGTGGTGAAGCCGAGTTGGGCCACACTAGTGCATCAGGAACTCTGCATGCTGCTGTCCTTTGTCTCATCATCTTAACTACTACACTACTAGGAGTATTTTATATGTTGTTCATTTCTTTGTTAATTACTGTGCTACTCCCTGCTCCTGTATTCTATTAGCACCAAGTCTTCCTTGCCTATGTATTATATACTTTATTCTTCTTGCTGGACTACTAGAAGAGTAGTGCTATCTTGCTGCTAGTAACACTCCATGGAGTACTCACTGTTAATTTATTCCGAGTGGCCATAATTCCCTTCCTAGCAGCACCACAGAGTACCACCTGCTCTCTTGTCTCACCCATAACAACAATTTACTAGCAGTATGTGTCTTGGGTACTATCTAGGTCCCTTCTATACTACACCTAGTTACTTGTGTGTATCCCATTACTTACTAGTTAGTACACGTGTGTAGTAGTACTGTACTATAATCTTCTTCCTCAATTACTACAATAGTACTTGTAGTAATGGTGTCTTACTGCCAGTGACAGATTATCGAGTTTATTAACTCCAAATGAAGTGAACTGGGCATAATTCTCTAGATGCGGTACATAGTGTTGTCTGTTTCCTTGCCTCACCAACAAAATGTACTAATATGTCTCTTGTGACACGCTAGGTCGATTCTACGCCTTAGAGAAACTTGTAGTACTTGTATCTCTGCATGACTAAGTGTTCAGTTGATACAATTTTGAGTCTGCACTTCTGTATGTTTTTTATGTGAAACACTTATGCATGACTAAGTGTTAAGTTGATACAATTTATTTGATAGACAAGCATGGAAATATGTATTAACTTTCCTGAAAGTAGACAAGCATGATAATTCTGTTCAATTCTGATTTCCTTTGTAGTCAATTATGTTCAACTAATTTCTGAATATTTCTTATGTGAAACCATATCTAGATCAGCAACACTTTGCATGACTAAATGATGGTCAGTGATGATATCTACATTCGTACCGTTTGGTACTGTTTTATGTAGTTATGTGAATTGCATGTTTATTTGGATCCATTCGACCTTTTCACAATTAACTTAAGTTTGGATTTTCATGTTTATTATCACAACCTTCCGAGAAGGCACGAGTGAGCCTGCATGCCCATTGATGCGTACCTGTTGTCAGTTGGACCATCTTCTTTAGCTTTTTGATGTGAAATCATATCTTAACCCTTAGAACTTTGCATGATTAGTAG
The DNA here is from genome assembly GCF_018294505.1 of Triticum aestivum. Classification (NCBI taxonomy): domain Eukaryota; kingdom Viridiplantae; phylum Streptophyta; class Magnoliopsida; order Poales; family Poaceae; genus Triticum; species Triticum aestivum. The sequence goes on from NW_025228847.1 coordinate 17,940, forward strand.
ATCGATGGTGATATCTGCACGCATATTGACTTTACTGTTGCTCTCCGGCGGAAATTTCTCCCTTATGTAATGAGTTCATCTTGCATTGCATCTACCCATGAATGAGAATTGTACATACTGTAATTTTCAGTTTTAACTAGGCTGAAATGTGCATGTTTTATCTTCTCAGCATTGTTCTTATTTACTTGCAAGTTTTTACTATGCAAGGTTCAGTCATGCCATCTTTGCTTATGCTGCATGTTAATGTCATAACAAATGCTCACACCAAGCTTGTGAACTCTGGCCAGGTACTAGAGGCTGACCAGGTACTCCATTGGCATCTCTAGCTCCCACATGTCGCCCCTGGGCTGGAGCGCCTTGGGTGATCGGCATTCTCCTTGTGGCGCCGCTGCTCACAAAGTGTTAAGTTGGATTACCGCCTCATGTTGATGGCCTTGTTTCTAAACATTTAAAAATGCCGTTTAGGTTGCTGCTGCTGTGATGGAAGATCAGAATAAGCTGGAGATGCGCACCACATCTTTAGTTGATGTTGCACCATGTTTTGGTGCTTGTGTATCTGCTTTTGCTTGTAAGCACACTTGTATGTGCTTGTGTATCTGTTTTTGCTTGTTTTAGATGATGTTGGACGTGCAGAGTTGTATGTGCTGTCGTGTGTATTTGGATGAATGATTTTTGAATTTAATCATTTAATTGAGAGAATTATTTAGTGTTACCTAATGAAATGGTTTGCAGAAGGGCCATGGCCCAGAAATTAAAAGTCCGAATTGTAGGGCGTGGCCCATGAAGCCGACCAGAATTAACATGAAAAAAAATATTAAATGGGCTAGGCCCATGTAGAAAATCGAATTGGACCGGGCAGAATCTTGTGCCACATCAGATTGCCACGCTCGATGCCTACGTGGCCTGGGGAAGTTGCTAGTCACCAAAACGCCATAGTAGACATATTTTGGTCATAAACGTCTACGACCATTCTAGAAGAAAGGTCGCTATAGTCAGTTTACGACTGCCAGCTTTTGACCTTATGTTTTTGGTCACAAAAAGGTCACAAATTGAAAACAGTGACCATTCAGTGACCAATAGTGTTGTTCACAAGTTGACATATTTCTTGTAGTGACAATCAAATTTTGCATCAAGATCTGTACTATCTTTACACAGAAATTTCTATTTTTTTTGTTTCTCCTAAACAGAAAAACACTTGACCTTGAAGCTTCATAGGTCAACATCACATAATTATTACTCTGTATAAAAAGGGTTTTGAATATTTTTCTGGTTCAAACATAAATGTCAGAAATAGGAAATGTAGATTGATATTGCATCTTCGTACTGCATAAATAGGTTACTATGGTTTTATTCTGCTTCAGTACACCCCCTTCTAAAAATTTATAAGTGTAGTTTTGCCAATTAGTACTAATTAACTGGTTAACAAATTAAGTTGCATTTACCCACTCCTGATCATCGAACTCAACGTGCTTAGCTAGTAGTTGATCTCATCGCTCCATAGGACAAAAGTGTAGAATACGTCATTTAGCAGGTTTGGCTCTATTGATCAATTGAACATGGGCTTATCATAAGGAGTTAACAGGGAACACCAGCTCATGTCGTGTGTGATCATGGAAGAGAATGGTTAAAGTATGTTTCTTATATTTGGTAGGATCTCATGTATTTTTGGTAGGCAATCAACTAGAAATTTTCTTATATTTGCTAGGATATCATTTATATTTGGTAGAGAATCGCCTGCAGCAAAATTGTGGATGTCACATTTGTTTTGGTAAGATTGTTTCCATGCACGATAAGGCTCCTGTACTTGCACATGATCCCAATATATACTAGCAGAATGCCCATGCCTTGAAACGGGCTTTTAAATATTTTTGTTGAGTTGTATAAACATAATGCATGTAAATCTTCACATGTGAAGATAAGATAGCATGAGAATATCGGTGCCTTGCCACGTGCTACGAAAATATTTCGCTGAAATTATGTAAACACAACGTATGTCAAATTGTCACATGTAGAGACATGATAGCAAGGGCACAATCAGGGTATTTACTAAGTCCAATTCACTTGCAATGTAAATTGTTAAAAGAGATAAATTAATAATGTATACATATAGATCGATGATCCAATTAAAAGTATATTACAAATTAATATCTACTGTTCCTTGTTGTTGTGCTTAAGAAATTCTCGCACAATATTACAGACGTTGTCTTTAGCTTCATTCACATGATATTTGGGCAAGTATAATAAAAACTTCTTCCTCGGCTTACATTGGTCAACTACATTTTAATCTTACTCTATATCATAAATGTGCCGCTGTAATCATTGTTGAGAGTACTCACTTAAGTGATCGTAATCCATAATATTGTCTACTACTCCTATGTTACTCTTTTTGGAAGATCTACTCCTGTTGCAAATCCCAACCCCACCCCGCATTCTAAGTGAGCCAATTTTCGTCACCGGCGTGACAGTTAGCAAGGGACAAGGGCAGAAACTGCCTTCAGATCTTATTCACTACTCCCTCGATTCCACAATATAGTGTGCCACGCTTTTTGAGATTTAATTTTGACAATAAATTTAACCAACGTGGGAGATTGCGGCAGGAGCAAAAATTGTACCTTGAGAACTTCTTGCAAGTATGAATTCAATGGTATAATTTTTGCTCCCGCCGCAGTCGCTCGTGTTGGTTAAATTTTGTTGTCAAACTTAAATCTCAAAAAGCGCAGGTGCACTACATTATGGAATGGAGTACATGCATATAGATTTTTTTTACAAATAAAAGATAATGCTACTCGAACATGAACTCATTAAAAAGATAATGCAAAATAAATTTGTACAAAAATAGAAGATAAAAACACCTTAATATGAGATATGATTTTCTACTCCGGCGGCAGTGCCACTGCCTTGATAAATCACGAGCTTGTGATCTATATTTATATGTTTGATCATTCTCTTGCCCGCCAGCCTCCGCCTCTGCTCCCCAGCCTTGTTGCCCTCCTCCCCTGACCTCCATGGGCGGTGCCTCTCCCACCTCCTCATCTGGAAAATTATCATAGTAATTAGGAACTATGGCATAATCACTATTATCCATGCCATTATAGGATCTGTCAATTCAAAATAAGTGAATGGTGTGTGTTATCCCAGTTTGCGAAATTGATGAAGTTTTACCTTGGCGCTGAAGCTGTTGGAGAACTACATTGCAAGCATTCGAGAGAATGATGTTTCCTTGACTTTCTTTTGATACTCATTTGCTTAGCTCCATGCTTATCAATGGTGGCTGCAGAAACTGGAATCACGGAGCAAGCTATGCTTTTGCGCCTTTTTCTTGACCCTCCTAAAAAATCATTAAACAGTTAGGCAATTAATTCAACAGGTTGAATGCAGAAAATTATATGTGATTTTCCTCTCCATGGAGTTAATATACTAAGTTAAGTCGAAGCTAAGGAGAGCCAGTATGCTAGCAATTCATAACACACGTTTAACATACATGACAAAAAATATAGGTCTTGTTGCCGCATTTATAATTTGCAGAGCATGCCTACCATGCAATGAAAATTCGAAGATTGATTGGGCCATGCAGGCTGAGAAAGATCATCATGATGGTGCTGGTAAACATCTTGGTTTGGTTAGCTGGATTATACATACACTCTCGATGGAAATCCTCGACCAAAATGTACATTTTCTTAACCAGCAGAATATCAAAGAAGAAATTCCTGTTTGTGGTTGGTGGGATATCAATCCACATATTGAACTGATTCTAAACCCAGAACCAACATTACAAGCACAACACTAATTTATGGGTTTGAAAGGTACATCAAAAAGTATGTACAAATAGTTTAACTTCAAAATGAGAGATTGAGATGCATGTCCGTATCTATGTTTATTTGTTTTATTAGCAATGAAAGTAGGAGAGACTCCTACTGTTCAATTAGGCTACAGAAATAACAAGTACACTTCTCTTGTCAAGCAACATAACTCGGGAAGCTAATTAATAGTGCAAAGGGAGCTTACTTTTTTCTAAGGAAATTATTTGCTTCACATGACATTTGTTCCTGCAATATTATTATTATCATTCCATGTATTGGTGGTAACACACAAATTTATATCTGAACAAAATTCAATGAGAAAGCGTCGGGGCTCCCTGAAACTACACATTATACCCTTTTGTGTTTGTCAAGTTCAAAAAATAGCTAGTCATTGGTAATCATGAATGTACCTTATAATTAACCAAGTTATTTGCTGCGTTGATGTCTGAGTTGAAGTCTGAATTAGTCGTCATCATCATCACCAACCTTCCTCCATCACCAATTTCATGATGCTCACCGCCTTGCCTGAGTAATTCCATCGTAGGCTTGCTGGACGGTGATGGGTTGGATGAGATTTATCATGTAATCGAGTTAGTTTTGTTAGGGTTTGATCCCCAGTATCTACTATATTCTGAGATTGATGTTGCTATGACTTTGCTATGCTTAATGCTTGCCACTAGGGCCCGAGTGCCATGATTTCAGATGTGAACCTATTATGTTTTCATGAATATATTTGTGTTCTTGATCCTATCTTGCAAGTTGTATACATCTAGTTCAAGTTATGATCCACATACCCCATGGTGACAATAATTGGGATTCTTTCTCGTGATTACCGTGGTTTGAGGAGTTCATGTATTCACTAAGTTCTAATGCTTTTGTCCGGTTCTGTATTAAAAGGAGGCCTTAATATCCCTTAGTTTCCATTAGGACCCCGCTGCCATGGGAGGGTAGGACAAAGATGTCATAGAAGTTCTTTTCCATGAGCAGGTATGACTATATATGGAATACATGCCTACATTATATTGATGAATTGGAGCTAGTTCTATGTCACCCTAGGTTATGACTGCTACATGATGAATATCGTCCGACACAATTATCATTGCTGATCCATTACCTACGAGTTTTTCACATATTGATCTTTGTTAAGTAACTTTTGCTACCGTTGTTACAATCGCTATAAAAATGCCACTATTACTTTTGCTACCTTTATCGTTACTTCCATATTACTTCCACTACTGGAATTAGGCACTTTACCATTCGCCATGGCTGACAGCAAAGGCATGCCATGCAGACGTTAAAGGCCTTTGCTGTCAGCCAGCACACGTCAACATGTCCGGCTGAATAAGCTATGGCAAAGGCCCCTTTGCCGTCTGCTGGCTGACGGCGAACAAAGGCTTTTGTCGTCTGCTGGCTGACGGCAAACAAAGGCTTTTGCCGTCTGCTGCGGACGGCAAAGAGCATGGATGGCACACGTGGTACCTTAGGTCTGTTAAGGGGTTAACGACGTGCTTTGCCCCTCCGTTGGCCGACAACAAACATCGTTGCATCTTTGCCGTCTGCTCTCGGGCGACAAAGATGCAAAGATGTTTGCCGTCAACCAGTAGACGACAAAGCTGACAAATAGGCCAGCCCAGTGCACCCCAGGTTGCAAAAGGTGGCTGCCACGTGGCAGCTTTGCCGTCTGCTGGGTGGAGGCAAAGATCTTTGTCGTCTGCCAGCGGACGGCAAAGATCCTGTATAGCCCCTATTTTTCTAGTTTTTCTTAAATTGATTCAATTTCACGGAATTTCACACATATATAACTTTATCAGAAACTATTAAATGGAAGAGCATTAATGAGCAAGCACAAAAACACATAATTTGAATTCATGATCATCCATGAGCATGCACAAAATTTCAATTCCATCAATTACCAAACTGAGTATGGAAGGTAATGGAGATGGACACACATAATTAAGAAAGTTCAACACTATCATACTTAAAAGGTTTACACTAAAAAGATTAATCTAAAGATCTTCACTCCTTCTTCTTCTTCTCCTTCATCATCTTGATGCGCTTAGAGTGGCGAGGCAGTGGGATGTACTCCTATACCACAATTGGCATGGTCCTATAGTCCCCTAGTTGTGGGATTGCCGGTGCCACAAACATCGCGTGCTCATCGTCAAGCACCACCACCATCGCGAGGCCATCTTCAGGCACCACCGTCGCTAGGTCATCGTCAGGAAGCACCATCGCGAGGCCATCATCAGCCACCACCATCGCGTGGCCATCGTCATCCACCACCATCCAGAGGTCATCCCCGCTCTGCGCCTATTCTTCCCCACTCTGTTCCTCCTCATCCTCGCTGCTACTTTTGCTGTAGCCAAAGTCGCTGCTGCTTTTGCTGTAGCAAGAGTCGCTGCTTCTGCTCCCATTGCCTGACCAAATGCAACAAAGATTTTTTAACAATCGGTGTGAGACAAAGCAAATTGGAGAGGAAGAAGAGGCAGAGTGTACTGTCATCATCGTCGTCCTGGTAGCGCATGCGGCACATAGTCGTGTTGAACACCTTCGAGAATTGCGTCGCCGTTGTACCGAAGGACAAGGAAGTACTCGTGTCGCAGGTCGTAGGCAAGGACGAACTCCTCCTAGCCACGACACAGGTACATGCACTACTAGGGAAAAGCCTATACACAAAATCTTACCAGCAGCGCTCCCTAAAATACCACGCTACTGCTATTTAGCAACAACGCGTGTTAGAGAAACGCGTTGCTGACAGGAAAATAGCAGTAGCGCGTCCACCGCAAATGGAACTGCTGCTATAATTGCCATGACCTCGCCCCCTGCTAGTTATAGCAGTAGGCACTTTATTGAACAGCGCTGGTGCTATAGAAGTTAGCAGCAATGCGTTTGTGGGAAAACCGCTACTGCTAAGATCAGCCCACAAGTTTAGTCCCACCTCGCTCCGTGAACAGGGTGTTTACCACCTTAAATATGTTATTTCTAAAACTACCACAACCAGTTGGTCTTCACTGAACTCTATGTGTAAAATTTGTGGCCGCAATATGATTCCTCTCCGGTTCCTACCGGATAGGACTCATATTGACAATTCAGATTGTACACAAAAAGATCATTGATGGCCATTGTATTTTTGCATTGACGTATTTTTTGTATAGTTACACTTAGCAGTAGCGGTTTATGTGCAACGCGCTACTTCTATTCTGATTATCTGTGGCGCATTTCGGCAAACGCGCTACAACTATCCCTACCTTATCGCCACGCACACGACCGGCCCTCACTCACACTCTCACTCTCGCCCCCCGTGCCGATAACCGTCGTCGTGCGTCGCCGCCGCCGCCGCCTTCGTTCGTCCGCCGCCGAACTACTCCCCTCCTGCCGTCCCTCCTCCTTCCTCCTTGCACATCCTCCCTCCGCCTGCGGCCACCCCTCCCTCCTTCGCCGCCACCCTCCTCCCTCTGCCTGCGGCCGCCCTCTCCCTCCTCCGCCGGCAGCCCTCCTCCCACTGCCCTCGGCCTCGCCACCCCTAGCTACCTCTCCGTCGCCCCCACCCCCTGCCACTAGTTAGTACTAGATTTAGTAGTTGTAGATGTTAATTTAGGGTTCATAGCTAGTACTAGATGTTAATTTAGTTAGTACTAGATTTTTAGTAGTAGTAGATGTTAATTTAGGGTTCATAACTAGTTTAGTAAGTAAATTAATAAACTAGTTGAAGTAGTTGAATTAATAGAACTAATGTATTTTTAGTAAGATAATTAATATAACTAGTTGAACTACTTTATTTTTAGAAAGAACTAGTTTTTTTCTATTTATAGTAAGTTTATATTTAGTAAGGACTAATTGAATTAATAAAACTAGTTGAACATGTCATATTTGTTGTTATTTTTTAGTTTAAGCAATTATTCGGGATGTATATCTTGTGTTGTTGCTCAAATAGGATATGTGGTTGCCCAAGTGGCCCTTCATGTTCAGTTTACATCTCCGAGTGGCCTATGTTTTGCCGGAGTGTTGATTAATTTCTGTTCCGGTAAATTTCAGGCGCTCGATATGTCCTTTTTTAGCAAAGGTCATGCCGGATTTTTTCGTGAATTCTGGCATGACTTGTGCTAGAATATGTACAAGTTTAATCTTTGAACATACTGACAGGTAAATCTACGGAGCTCACCTGTGCATATCGGATTTCTATAACCCGTGAACACATGTTCATCAAAGAATGGAAGAAATGTATGGACATTCACAAGGAGGTTCTTGGAAGTAACATTCAGCGAAAGGCAAGAATTGGAGACACGCTAGTCTCCATTCTCCATAATGGAGAGTCAGGGGCGATCTTGTTTTTTGCTATTTTACTGTAGAAAATGTAGTAGGTCTTAATCGAATGTAATAAGTCCTATGAGGTACAATATGTTTATTATGTGGTAATGTGTTAGAGTTGATAATGATGATCTTGAGGAGGTGTTATGTGATGTCAATGATGAAAACGATGATCCTGAGGAGGTGTTATATGACAATGATGTATTATGATGATAAGTTGTTAATGATATAATGATGATGATGATATTATTATATCATTGGGTGAAAGAACCGCGGATTAGTTTCAAGTGGATGGACATCCACTTGAAACTAGTCCACGGTTCTTTTACCCCATGATGTAATAACTCATTATTATGTAAAAACAATCTCTAAATTCCTGTAGTATGAAAACTTGTGTAAAGGTCTATGAATACAACATGAAATAAAAAAGAAATAAAATACTAAATAATAGTAGTAGCGCGGGAGAGGGGAAGCGCTACTACTAATTACCAGTAGCGCTTTTCTGAAGGAGCACTACTACTAAGTCAAGTTACTAGTAGCGTGGGTCTAGGCGCGCTATTGCTAAGCATTAGCTGTAGCGCCTTATCAGTAGCGCTCCTGCCCGCGCTACTGATAGGCCTAAAACCCGCACTGCTGCTAGGCTTTTCCCTAGTAGTGATGTGGTCGTACATGAACTACACCTCCACGTCCCACAGCCTGCGAAACCTGTTACCGGCCTGTAGCAGCTTCACATTCTTTGGCCGATGGCCATCCAACATCTTCATAAAAGTGTCAGGTAGCCTCTGCAGCGTGGGTCAAGTAGTAACGTAGCAAACAACAGAGTTATTACAAAGAGATTGGTGAAGGGTAGATCTCTCCTTTTATATACCTGCCTTCTCGAGGAATTCTCAAGTATGATCGTGAATAACTCGAAACCTTCCAAGTCGTACTCCGGTGTGGCAGAGCGCAGCCTGCGGTGGCGGCCTCCCCCCATCTCTGATAAGCAGCAGAATAGACCAATTAGTACCCTTACAATATTATCATTCAACATTAAAGGAGTAGAAGTTTTGAGCAGAAGTTAATCAACTGCACTTCATTAATTTGGTAGGTTAGTTGCCAATAGTTGGAACATGGCCAAGTTTTTTAGACATGAAAGAAAACTAAGAAAAAAAAGCAATGCACTTGTGCTCAAGAACATCAACAACACTTAATTAATTTTGTAGGTTAGTTGGCAATGGCAATTGGCACCCTTCAAAACTAGGGATTTCTTTAGACATGAAAGAAAATTGAAAATGTTGAAAAATAGAGCATAGTAATCTAAAAAACAGAGCATATTTTAGGTGGCTCTAGGTTGACATACTAGAGTTGTGCACAAGATTTATTAGTAGGATGTTATTCCGTATATTCTATATCATCAAATGTAAGAGAATATATATCCTCACCATCTTTAGCTTCTAGATATGTTAAGATTGATAGGCACAAAAGTAAATCTCAAGGGAGCAATCTATATAGTGGTATGTGCTCAAATATACCCTTAGACCTGTTATTGTGTGCCTCAATCCTCCATGTATGAGATTCCACTAAAAATCCTTGTTGACCGGGATCCTAAAACTCCATGTGAAATAGAGATATGTACAAACGCGTTGAACTACTGAGACTTTCGACAATCCTACATTATAAAACCAACAACCTAAGAGATCCATAGATAGCTAAAACCTGGAATAACTCGAACATAAAGATAAATTGTTTCTGAAAAGTGAAAAGAATGGAAGTTAATACAATTTCAATATAGATTTTGGACTAGACAACGAACACATGATTACTCGGAGGAAATTAAGTTTGTGTATGATTAATGAAATTTTCACGTAATGATAAATATTTCATGACACCATAAGACTTACGAATTCATATACAAAGATACACAAAAATATCAATATACAAAGATAGACAAAAATATCACTCGTAAAATGCAGAAGTTGTAGTAGTTAAATTGAACAATTTACTATTACACATTTTGAGAATGTACAAGCTGTTTGATGAGGGCAGGTGACCTATCCTTGGTATGTGGATTTTTCCCATGTCTAGCACAAATAAATAAATGTCACTGAAAATGATTTCTGAATAACAGCCATGGTAAAAATGCTATGGTTTCTAAAAATATTGTCATGATTTCAACAAACAAATAAATTTCCATGCATCATATATACTTATTATTTTTGCAAAAATGCAATGTCTATATGGTTCAATTTGGAAATCAGCCATAAACCTCGAGGAAGTACTCTCATTGCACTACACGGAAATTTACTAGGTGACATGGCAAAAAATTTAGGAACATAGAAGATTTGACATTGTGGTCCATGGCAGTTCCTACACGAACTCTTCTAAATTAAGTGTGTTATTCTCATTTTTATTCGAAGTGTGGCAGTGTTTACCTACAACATGGCAATTTCACACAAGCTCCTGTCGGCTACATGGAATTGAAAAACAAACAAACAGAAACAAACTGACAAACAAGCAATGCACTTGAGAAAAATACACTTCTTCCTCCACTTCTTCTTCTTCCTGTATCACTTCTTCTTATTTTTTTTTCATCTTTCTTCTTTCTTCTTAACCTAAACTAAACCTAAAGTAAACTTGTAAACCAAAACTTAAAAAACAGAAACAAAACCTAAAGTAAACCTAAACTAAACCAAGCCTAAATTAAACTAACACTAAACTAAATCTAAAAAACAACAAAAATATACAAGGTCTCACCGAAGCAGGGGGCGCCGGAGCGGGGCGGCCGCAAGGGTGGAGGAGAGGGGCGTTGGGGCGACCGGGTGGAGGAGGGGGCGCCAGAGCGGCGGGGTGGACGTGGTAGTGGAGGAGAGGGGCGCCGGGGCCGCCGGGGTAGAGGAGGGTGGCACCGCGGCGACGTGGGTGGCGCGGGACCGTGGCGACATGGGTGGCGCGGGACCGCGGCGGCTCGGGCACAGGGGCGGGGCAGCACCACGTTGGGGGTGGCGCAGGGCAGAGGAGGGGGGCGCCGGGCGGCGGTGGCGGCACGGGGATGGGGGCGGCGCGTGGCGGTGGCGGCTTGGGCATGGGGCGGAGAGAGAGAGAGGGGACAAAAAGGTGGGGCTCGGGCGTCGTTGGCATTTTAGTTAGGGCACGGTTCTTTGCCGTTGGCAAAGAGCCTAGCTAACGGACATTAGTTTGGTCACTTTCTTTTCCGTCTGCTGGCGAACGACAAAGAAAGTGGTTGTTACGTGGCTCTCGCTAGTGAGCCACCCCCCCTCTTTGCCGTCTGCTAGCTCACGGCAAACCTTCTATGCCACCAGCTCTTTCTTTGCTGTTAGTTTTCTATAAGCTGATTGCAAAGACCAAAGAGTTGGCTGATGGCAAAGATCCTGATTCCAGTAGTGTTTGCTACTAAATACTTTGTTGCAGACATTAATCTTTCAGGTGTGATTGAATTGACAACTCGGCTGCTAATACTTGAGAATATTCTTTGGCTCCCCTTGTGTCGAATCAATAAATTTGGGTTGATGACACTATCCTCGAAAACTGTTGCGATCCCCTAAACTTGTGGGTTATCAATATCATGTTATTATTAATGCTAACCTTTCAGAGCCTGAAGAAAATAAATTGTTAAAATCTCTAAGGAAGCACCGTGCTTTTATTGGATATACTCTTGATAATCTTAAGGACGTTAGTCCCACTTTATGCCAACACAAAACTAAGGTGAAACCAGATGCTAAACTAGTTGTTGACCATCAGCGACGATTAAATTCTAAGATGAAGGAAGTGTTAAGAAATGAAACATTAAAGCCTCTAGAGGCAGGTATAATCTATCCCATAGCTAGGTAAAACCATGCGGATGTGCAAGAATATTTACTCATAAGTGTTTTTCATAGTAATCACCGTGTAGAATAGCCTGTGCACCATCCTGGCCCATGAGACGCGCAACCTGATGTTCAAGACAATAGAAGATCCTGAAATACACACCCTAGTGAATTGACACATGCCGTGCAGTCCACTCCGAAGCGAGACAGGGTATTGCTCAGGAGCCCAGCATCTGGCCACGTTTATGTCAATAAATCACTGCTCTCTCTGGTCTTATAGTCAACTAATGCGCATCCATGCCACAGCGCAGCGCCACCCTCCAGCATGGAACTCCTACATGTGAAGAGGCTATAGTACGCTTACAATTAGCCCACCTATAATCTATGCAGCTGATTGCTCCCGATCTTTGTGTTTGCTCCTTCGTACTCACACTGTTTGATAGAGATTTTCTCATTTTGACTTGTCCACTTTTTAACAAAAACAACATTGACGATGTAATAAACACTTTCTTAAATAAATGGGAATGTCCACATTTTTTATTCATTATAAATAGATGTTGTTGGATTTTTTGGAAATATTTTTTTGGTTCAACTTGGTGTATTTCCATTTAGCTCGCCCCTGTTGAAGGATAGCTTTGTTTCTTAGTAGGATTTTCTTTATTTTACGGCAGTATTCATTTTCAACAATGCATGTACAACTAACTTGGTAATAATAAAAATTACATCTAGATCCGTAGACCACCTAAATCCGTAGACTATCTAACGATGACTGCAACCACTGAAGCCAGCCAAACTCGCACCGCTGTCATCCCCCGTCCCTCGCCGGAACCTGCAAACTTGTTTTAGTAGACAATCGGAAATTCGTAGTGCTAAGTCACAAAAGGACTAGCGCAAAGAAACAACAACCACTGCTCATAAAGGGAAGCGTATATGGGAAGGACCTAACCTAAAGACACACGAACGAAGAAGAATGAAGACCAGATCCAAGCAGATACATCAAAGACAGATCCAATGGAGACACACCTCGACACTCCATCTGATGATGCTATACGCACAACCTGAATGGCGGCTAGGCGAGGAGCACATTATTCCATCTTCAGGGAGCCGCCACCATCTTGCCCTCCTGAGCTGGTCACAAACCCTAACAAAACTCAAATAAACATCTTAAAACGAAGCCTACTCGCCCGCAAGGACATGGATCCACTAGGCCCCATGGCCCTAGGGCCACAAGAGATGAGGCAGATCGGTGGCTCTGCCGACGGGAGGCAGAAACCCTAATCACCTGCTTTCTAGGGAACAGAGATGATGGGGTATCGAACTGCGGCATGTAGATTTTTAGTTGCATTTTCTTTTCTCTGCCGCGGACTAGGATATTCTTTGCATACTCTAATGATTTGGAAGAATGGAACATTGTTCCTGGGCAAGTGTGAGCACCTTTAAATCTAGTGGAAACCATAAAAAATTGAGCACATCAAATCAGATCGCTAACAATTTAATCTTATGTTTATATCAGTAGCTATTGTACATATATGATTAAGTGGCCTCAAGAAATTCAACAACACCAAATTCTACAACGAGGTAGTTTCTGGGAGAAGGTTGTTCTTGATCTCGCGGATTTCATTGCTCGAAGTTGTCTGAAGATCTCTTTTCCCACAGATTTGGTTCTCGGTTTCAGTTTTTTCATCGTGTCGGAGTCTTTGGTCTCATGACTATCTTCTACACCTCTATGTTTTTCCTTCAGTTTCAAATGATACCGACCAGGAATCGATTATAAATTGTTAATCTATGGGATTGTAGCAAAGGATATCCGTAATGGTTGCCACCCTTGTACCTTTCTCATGAAAAAGAAACAAGGGCACTGACAAATGTAACATTAATAATGATCACATGGAAAATCATTAATGCTGACCGCATCGGGCAGTTCTTCCCTTTATTAAAAAAACACATTTCTAGCTAATAAGCCATAAATGAGGCCCCGAAAAACGAGATAAGTCCATATAGATGTTTCCCTCAGTAAGCATGTGAAAATTGGTTGGCCATTTTCCTGGTTTGCATAGTTCGAACTTAAGATTGCCCTCTTGAGAATTCTCAAGAAAGGGAAGTAAGAAATATATGACACAAATGAGAGAAAATATTGGGGCTTGAGAGGAGAATCCAAGTGAGGGGAATACACCCATGTAAGGAGTTATCATGGTCTACATCCTGTAATTAATAAGCTAGTACTATCTACATCTAAGCTTATGTAATCTGTGTGGTTGTGCTAGAGATAAATACTAGGCAACTAGATGCCTTATCACAACTTTCCTGTAGGATTGTGAGTCATTTGGAAACATAATTGTAAATGAAGGTCACTCCTGAATCCCGACATCACTCTGCCGAATATTAGCACTGCACAAAAATGGTTGAGCTCTCTAAAGTTGTAGCCACATGTGCTCCTGTTGTCGCCAAATGAAGGGGTTGTGTGGTATGGTGAAAGACGTGTAGGCAGTATCATGAGTTTTTTCATGGTGGACATCCTTGAATATACATGTAACGGTGAGAATACACCAACCAAAAATGATCTGTCAGCAACACCAAACACAGGGACAAAAACACCCACACAGGACACCTACACACACACACACACACTACTGTAATTTCATGTCTTATTGCCTTGGCTTTGGTTTCTTGTTGGGATCCTAGCTAGATGCCTAGCTAGATGCCAAAGCAAGTATTGCATGCCAAGAGAATGCTGCCCTGTTTAGCATCTGGAGGTTGATGTAAATAATTTTTGTGTGCTTGTTTTTTTAGACATCTACTAGCCCACCTTTCAACCATTCAAACTTACCAAATATTAAATATGACTAACATAATTTTGTCAAAACACTGGAATGCATATATGGTAGTGCACATTTATTTAGGATGTGCTAGAATAAGGAAGCATCTGGAAATGCACCGATACAACAAAACATTTAGTTGTTTACACCTAACAAACTTCTTTGGCACTGTATATAACATCTACAGAACTTGACTCGGTAAACCTATGAGGATTTTTTTAATATATGTTGGGGAAACTAAAATCAACTCTAACAATAGAATCTATATTGGAGACACTAAGGCCAAGGAAAGTGTCTCTAACTCCACACAGCTCTTTAACTTTGGAGCATGTTGTATTTGCTTAGGCGTCATGAGAGCTCGAAAAAATTCTTGAGCTCACCTCCGAATAAACAAACGCTGAAAGAGTGTTAGTAGATTCTGTTATCAAGGGCTAGATATTGGATGTGCTTCTAGATACTCCCATATCATGACAATCTTGTGTCACATGTAAAACATGAATGCCATCTCACTGTTGTCCATGATTAACAAGACTAACAAGTGAATGGTCTTAGTGGTTGGTCATGGGAAAAGATGTTTGTCTCCCACACCTTGACATCTCACTTAAGCCAATAATTTTAGAAAATTTGATCGTGAAAAATACACATGCACATTTTTTGTGCATATACAACAATATTTATTGTTGTCTATATCAAGTGCACAAAAACAATTTAGGGTTTTTACCTCAAGCCATGGGCTAGCTACCAATGAACCCTGATTGTCGGATCGGTGTAGTCCCCAAGTGTGGCTAGCATAAGCCCACTGATCATAATAAACCATCTGCCCCCAGCTTGACAATGCATAAAACACTATTTTCGTGTTTCAACCAGGACTGCATTAAGGGTTTGTGGCGATGACATCCATTCAGGGCAAAGGATCATGAGCGACCGAAAAAATGACTCGTTGCATTTGCACTGGTAATTTTTTTCATTTACATATTTATTCATTCTCACTTTTCACATATGCCTTTAAAATAAATATTCGATATTAAAGATGTAAATAAGAGGCACGTTTGCATATTTTATTCATTTTTTAGGACTTTTTAGCAAGGGGTTGGAGTCAAATTTCCATATTAATAAATATTGGATGCTGACATATTTATTCATTTTTAGTAAGGTAGCACAAAAAAAAACATAAGCCTTGGTCATCCCCTGCCAGTGCTTGACGGGTATTGTAGTGTAGAGCTCTCTGTTGCGTACAAATTTTGTACCATTCCAATGAGAAAGGATGTGCTATCTGTACTTATCAGTACGTAAGAGTCGTGGTCAAGTAGAGTCTGGTAAAGTGCTATGGTTTCTCTTATAAAGCAGGAAGAGAGGGGCAAAGAAGTGAAGAAGAGTGATCCGGGATACGACAGAGCTGAAGCCAGTTGTAAGGATATACAAGAACTAAAGGAGAAAGCCCGACAGTTAATATTCTATATTTGTGTGTAGCTCGATAAGGCCAACATGTTGCTCAATAAGTCAACGAAATAGGATGGGGAGGCGTTGGGAAATGTGTGAAAACAATATGCAACGATGAGATTAAGTAAAGTCATGGTGGGCACAGGAATCTCCCGTGCACCAACCTGACCCTTGAGATGTTTAGCTTTGCGTTGCCCATCAAGTCAATCACTCTACGAACATGGTCCATGCCGCGTGGTCCACTAGGAAGCCAGCCACCGGTATGTCTCCTGCAACTTTCATCGGGTCAGATGCATGCGCATGAACTGTGCGTGGTTCAGTCAGGTCTTAGACCCAACTCCTGCTCGCTCATGACAGAAGGCGCCGCCCCGCTCCGGTATTGCACACGGACAAGCTACACCGTTTATCGGCAAGTGTGCAGTAGCCGTAGCGCACCCACATGCTACCTGGCCGGATGCTACATCTTGTTGTCTCCTACTATTATCCACAGCCAACAAAATACATCTTATGGTAATTAGTTCACTAATGTGTTCTATCCAATACTCTACTCATCAGTTCAGATGACATTTATTTTCAAGCAACGGGTTAGCGCAGGTCTAAAAACAATGCGGCGGAACAAGGCGTCCGTCAGATTGTTTTGATTTTTTTGTTTGGCAAATACGTGGGTTTGTCTTTTATGTACTATCATGTAGGGATGACTAGTTAAAACTGACAATTATTTACATAACCCTCTACTGTGCACAGTCCAGTGTTAAGATAAAGTTTTCATTATCAACGCACAATTTGTGATAGA
>NW_025228848.1:0-12784 GCF_018294505.1 Triticum aestivum
CTGCGAGTGTTGATGACCAACACGTAAGCACACCTTGGAGTTCAACAACTATGGAAATCGCTTCGGGACCCCAAAACGGTGAGTAATAGTCCATGAACCAGGTCAGAATCGGACAAAACTGTGAGTGTTGACGACGGACACATAAACGCACCCGGGGTTCATCAATCGTGGAAATCGCTCTGGGTCCCCAAAACACTGAGTAATAGTGCACGAAATGGACACGATTCAGCCGAATATGTGAGTGTTGATGACCGACACGTAAATGCACCCTGGGGTTCGTCAATCGTGGAAATGACTCCGAGACCCCAAAATAGGGTAATAGTCCAAGAAACGGGCAAGAATCGACCCAAATTGTGATTGTTGATGACCGACACATGAGCACACCTTGGAGGTCGACAACCATGGAAATTGCTTTGGGACCCCAAAACGGTGAGTAATAGTCCATGAAACGGGCCAGAATCGGCCAAAACTGCGAGTGTTGATGACCGACATGTAAGCACACCTTGGGGGTTCAAAACCTACGGAAATCGCTTCAGGACTCCAAAATGGTGAGTAATAGTCCAGGAAACATGTCAGAATTGGCCAAAACTGTCAGTGTTGATGACGAACACATAAACACACCCCGGGGTTCATCAATTGTGGAAATTGCTCTGGATCCCCAAAACGCTGAGTAATAGTGCATGAAACAGACTAGAATCGGCCGAATATGTGAGTGTTGATGACCGACACATAAACGCACCCCAGGGTTCCTCAATCGTGGAAATGACTCCGAGACCCCAAAATAGAGTAATAGTCCAAGAAACGGGCGAGAATCGGCCCAAATTGTGATTCTTGATGACCGACACGTAAGTGCATCTTGGAGTTCGACTACCATGGAGATCGCTTTGGGACCCCCATACGGTGAGTAATAGTCCATGAAACGGGCCAGAATCGGCCAAAACTGTGAGTGTTGATGACCAACACGTTAGCACATCTTGGGGTTCAACAACTATGGAAATCGCGTCGAGACCACAAAACGGTGAGTAATAGTCCACGAAACAAGTCAGAATTGGCCAAAACAGTGAGTGTCGACGACGGACACATAAACGCACCCGGGGTTCATCAATCGTGGAAATCGCTCTGGGTCCCCAAAACACTGAGTAATAGTGCAAGAAACGGACACGATTCAGCCGAATCTGTGAGTGTTGATGACCGACACGTAAACGCACCCTGGGTTCGTCAATCGTGGAAATGACTCCGAGACCCCAAAATAGGGTAATAGTCCAAGAAACGGGCAAGAATCGACCCAAACTGTGATTGTTGATAACCGACACATGAGCGCACCTTGGAGGTCGACAACCATGGAAATCGCTTTGGGACCCCAAAACGGTGAGTAATAGTCCATGAAACGGGCCAGAATCGGCCCAAACTGCGAGTGTTGATGACCGACATGTAAGCACACCTTGGGGGTTCAAAACCTATGGAAATCGCTTCAGGACCCCAAAACGGTGAGTAATAGTCCACGAAACATGTCAGAATTGGCCAAAACTGTCAGTGTTGACGACGGACACATAAACGCACCACGGGGTTCATCAATCGTGGAAGTTGCTCTGGATCCCCAAAACGTTGAGTAATAGTGCATGAAACGGACTAGAATCGGCCGAATATGTGCGTGTTGATGACCGACACGTAAACGCACCTCGGGGTTCGTTAATAGTGGAAATGACTCCGACACCCCAAAGTAGAGTAATAGTCCAAGAAACGGGCCAGAATCGGCCCAAACTGTGATTCTTGATGACCGACAAGTAAGCGCACCTTGGAGTTCGACAACCATGGAGATCGCTTTGGGACCCCAAAACGGTGATTAATAGTCCATGAAACGGGCTAGAATCGGCTAAAACTGCGAGTGTTGATCACCAACACGTAAGCACACCTTGGGGTTCACCAACTATGGAAATCGCTTCGGGACCACAAAACTGTGAGTAATAATCCACGAAACATGTCAGGATTGGCCAAAACCGTGAGTGTTGACGACGGACACATAAACGCACCCGGGGTTCATCAATCATGAAAATCGCTCTGGGTCCCCAAAACGCTGAGTAATAGTGCATGAAACGGACTAGAATCGGCCGAATATGTGAGTGTTGATGACCGACACGTAAACGCACCCCGGGGTTCCTCAATCGTGGAAATTACTCCGAGAACCCAAAATAGAGTAATAGTCCATGAAACGGGCCAGAATTGGCCCAAACTGTGATTCTTGATGACCGACACGTAAGCGCATCTTGGAGTTCGACAACCATGGATATCGCTTTGGGACCCCAAAACGGAGAGTAATAGTCCATGAAACGGGCCAGAATCGGCCAATACTGCGAGTGTTGATGACCAACACGTAAGCACACCTTGGAGTTCAACAACTATGGAAATCGCTTCGGGACCCCAAAACGGTGAGTAATAGTCCATGAACCAGGTCAGAATCGGACAAAACTGTGAGTGTTGACGACGGACACATAAACGCACCCGGGGTTCATCAATCGTGGAAATCGCTCTGGGTCCCCAAAACACTGAGTAATAGTGCACGAAATGGACACGATTCAGCCGAATATGTGAGTGTTGATGACCGACACGTAAATGCACCCTGGGGTTCGTCAATCGTGGAAATGACTCCGAGACCCCAAAATAGGGTAATAGTCCAAGAAACGGGCAAGAATCGACCCAAATTGTGATTGTTGATGACCGACACATGAGCACACCTTGGAGGTCGACAACCATGGAAATTGCTTTGGGACCCCAAAACGGTGAGTAATAGTCCATGAAACGGGCCAGAATCGGCCAAAACTGCGAGTGTTGATGACCGACATGTAAGCACACCTTGGGGGTTCAAAACCTACGGAAATCGCTTCAGGACTCCAAAATGGTGAGTAATAGTCCAGGAAACATGTCAGAATTGGCCAAAACTGTCAGTGTTGATGACGAACACATAAACACACCCCGGGGTTCATCAATTGTGGAAATTGCTCTGGATCCCCAAAACGCTGAGTAATAGTGCATGAAACAGACTAGAATCGGCCGAATATGTGAGTGTTGATGACCGACACATAAACGCACCCCAGGGTTCCTCAATCGTGGAAATGACTCCGAGACCCCAAAATAGAGTAATAGTCCAAGAAACGGGCGAGAATCGGCCCAAATTGTGATTCTTGATGACCGACACGTAAGTGCATCTTGGAGTTCGACTACCATGGAGATCGCTTTGGGACCCCCATACGGTGAGTAATAGTCCATGAAACGGGCCAGAATCGGCCAAAACTGTGAGTGTTGATGACCAACACGTTAGCACATCTTGGGGTTCAACAACTATGGAAATCGCGTCGAGACCACAAAACGGTGAGTAATAGTCCACGAAACAAGTCAGAATTGGCCAAAACAGTGAGTGTCGACGACGGACACATAAACGCACCCGGGGTTCATCAATCGTGGAAATCGCTCTGGGTCCCCAAAACACTGAGTAATAGTGCACGAAACGGACACGATTCAGCCGAATATGTGAGTGTTGATGACCGACACGTAAACGCATCCTGGGGTTCGTCAATCGTGGAAATGACTCCGAGACCCCAAAATAGGGTAATAGTCCAAGAAACGGGGAAGAATCGACCCAAACTGTGATTGTTGATGACCGACACATGAGCGCACCTTGGAGGTCGACAACCATGGAAATCGCTTTGGGACCCCAAAACGGTGAGTAATAGTCCATGAAACGGGCCAGAATTGGCCCAAACTGCGAGTGTTGATGACCGACATGTAAGCACACCTTGGGGGTTCAAAACCTATGGAAATCGCTTCAGGACCCCAAAACGGTGAGTAATAGTCCACGAAACATGTCAGAATTGGCCAAAACTGTCAGTGTTGACGACGGACACATAAACGCACCACGGGGTTCATCAATCGTGGAAGTTGCTCTGGATCCCCAAAACGTTGAGTAATAGTGCATGAAACGGACTAGAATCGGCCGAATATGTGAGTGTTGATGACCGACACGTAAACGCACCTCGGGGTTCGTTAATAGTGGAAATGACTCCGACACCCCAAAGTAGAGTAATAGTCCAAGAAACGGGCCAGAATCGGCCCAAACTGTGATTCTTGATGACCGACAAGTAAGCGCACCTTGGAGTTCGACAACCATGGAGATCGCTTTGGGACCCCAAAACGGTGATTAATAGTCCATGAAACGGGCTAGAATCGGCTAAAACTGCGAGTGTTGATCACCAACACGTAAGCACACCTTGGGGTTCACCAACTATGGAAATCGCTTCGGGACCACAAAACTGTGAGTAATAATCCACGAAACATGTCAGGATTGGCCAAAACCGTGAGTGTTGACGACGGACACATAAACGTACCCGGGGTTCATCAATCATGAAAATCGCTCTGGGTCCCCAAAACGCTGAGTAATAGTGCATGAAACGGACTAGAATCGGCCGAATATGTGAGTGTTGATGACCGACACGTAAACGCACCCCGGGGTTCCTCAATCGTGGAAATTACTCCGAGAACCCAAAATAGAGTAATAGTCCATGAAACGGGCCAGAATTGGCCCAAACTGTGATTCTTGATGACCGACACGTAAGCGCATCTTGGAGTTCGACAACCATGGATATCGCTTTGGGACCCCAAAACGGAGAGTAATAGTCCATGAAACGGGCCAGAATCGGCCAATGCTGCGAGTGTTGATGACCAACACGTAAGCACACCTTGGAGTTCAACAACTATGGAAATCGCTTCGGGACCCCAAAACGGTGAGTAATAGTCCATGAACCAGGTCAGAATCGGACAAAACTGTGAGTGTTGACGACGGACACATAAACGCACCCGGGGTTCATCAATCGTGGAAATCGCTCTGGGTCCCCAAAACACTGAGTAATAGTGCACGAAATGGACACGATTCAGCCGAATATGTGAGTGTTGATGACCGACACGTAAATGCACCCTGGGGTTCGTCAATCGTGGAAATGACTCCGAGACCCCAAAATAGGGTAATAGTCCAAGAAACGGGCAAGAATCGACCCAAATTGTGATTGTTGATGACCGACACATGAGCACACCTTGGAGGTCGACAACCATGGAAATTGCTTTGGGACCCCAAAACGGTGAGTAATAGTCCATGAAACGGGCCAGAATCGGCCAAAACTGCGAGTGTTGATGACCGACATGTAAGCACACCTTGGGGGTTCAAAACCTACGGAAATCGCTTCAGGACTCCAAAATGGTGAGTAATAGTCCAGGAAACATGTCAGAATTGGCCAAAACTGTCAGTGTTGATGACGAACACATAAACACACCCCGGGGTTCATCAATTGTGGAAATTGCTCTGGATCCCCAAAACGCTGAGTAATAGTGCATGAAACAGACTAGAATCGGCCGAATATGTGAGTGTTGATGACCGACACATAAACGCACCCCAGGGTTCCTCAATCGTGGAAATGACTCCGAGACCCCAAAATAGAGTAATAGTCCAAGAAACGGGCGAGAATCGGCCCAAATTGTGATTCTTGATGACCGACACGTAAGTGCATCTTGGAGTTCGACTACCATGGAGATCGCTTTGGGACCCCCATACGGTGAGTAATAGTCCATGAAACGGGCCAGAATCGGCCAAAACTGTGAGTGTTGATGACCAACACGTTAGCACATCTTGGGGTTCAACAACTATGGAAATCGCGTCGAGACCACAAAACGGTGAGTAATAGTCCACGAAACAAGTCAGAATTGGCCAAAACAGTGAGTGTCGACGACGTACACATAAACGCACCCGGGGTTCATCAATCGTGGAAATCGCTCTGGGTCCCCAAAACACTGAGTAATAGTGCAAGAAACGGACACGATTCAGCCGAATCTGTGAGTGTTGATGACCGACACGTAAACGCACCCTGGGTTCGTCAATCGTGGAAATGACTCCGAGACCCCAAAATAGGGTAATAGTCCAAGAAACGGGCAAGAATCGACCCAAACTGTGATTGTTGATAACCGACACATGAGCGCACCTTGGAGGTCGACAACCATGGAAATCGCTTTGGGACCCCAAAACGGTGAGTAATAGTCCATGAAACGGGCCAGAATTGGCCAAAACTGCGAGTGTTGATGACCGACACGTAAGCACACCTTGGGGGTTCAGAACCTATGGAAATCGCTTCAGTACCCCAAAACGGTGAGTAATAGTCCAGGAAACATGTCAGAATTGTCCAAAACTGTCAGTGTTGACGACGGACACATAAACGCACCCCGGGGTTCATCAATCGCGGAAATTGCTCTGGATCCCCAAAACGCTGAGTAATAGTGCATGAAACGGACTAGAATCGGCCGAATATGTGAGTGTTGATGACCGACACATAAACGCACCTTGGGGTTCGTCAATCGTGGAAATGACTCCGAGACCCCAAAATAGAGTAATAGTCCAAGAAACGGGCCAGTATCGGCCCAAACTGTGATTCTTGATGACCGACAAGTAAGCGCACCTTGGGGTTCGACAACCATGGAGATTGCTTTGGGACCCCAAAACGGTGAGTAATAGTCCTTGAAACGGGCCAGAATCGGCCTAAACTGCGAGTGTTAATGACCAACACGTAAGAACACCTTGGGGTTCAACAACTGTGGAAATCGCTTTGGGACCACAAAACGGTGAGTAAGTCCACAAAACATGTCAGAATTGGCCAAAACTGTCAGTGTTGACGACGGACACATAAACGCACCCCGGGGTTCACCAATCGTGCAAATTGCTCTGGGTCCCAAAAACGCAGAGTAATAGTGCATGAAACGGCCTAGAATCGGCCGAATATGTGAGTGTTGATGATCGACACGTAAACGCACCCCGGGGTTCGTCAATCGTGGAAATGACTCCGAGAACCCAAAATAGAGTAATAGTCCAAGATACGGGCCAGAATTGGCCCAAGCTGTGATTCTTGATGCCCGACACGTAAGCGCACCTTGGAATTCGACAACCAAGGAGATCACTTTGGGACCCCAAAAGGGTGCGTAATAGTCCATGAAACGGGCCAGAATTGGCCAAAACAGTGATTGTTGACGACAGACACATAAACGCACCCGGGGTGCATCAATCGTGGAAATCGCTCTGGGTCCCCAAAACACTGAGTAATAGTGCATGAAACGGACTAGAATCGGCCGAATATGTGGGTGTTGCTGACCGACACGTAAATGCACCCCGGGGTTCCTCAATTGTGGAAATGACTGTGAGACCCCAAAATAGAGTTATAGTCCAAGAAACGGGCCAGAATCGGCCCAAACTGTGATTCTTGATGACCAACACGTAAGCGCACCTTGGAGTTCGACAACCATGGACATCGCTTTGGGACCCCAAAACGGTGAGTATTAGTCGATGAAACAGGCCACGATCTGCCAAAACTGCGAGTGTTGATGACCAATATGTAAGCACACCTTGGAGTTCAACAACTATGGAAATCATTTCGGGACCCCAAAACGGTGAGTAATAGTCCATGAAACAGGTCAGAATTGGACAAAACTGTGAGTGTTGACGGCGGACACATTAACGCACCCGGGGTTCATCAATCGTGGAAATCGCTCTGGGTCCCGAAAACACTGAGTAATAGTGCACGAAACAGACACGATTCGGCTGAATATGTGAGTGTTGATGATCGACACGTAAACGCACCCTGGGGTTCGTCAATCATGGAAATGACTTCGAGACCCCAAAATACGGTAATAGTCCAAGAAACGGGCAAGAATCGACCCAAACTGTGATTGTTGATGACCGACACATGAGCGCACCTTGGAGTTCGACAACCATGGAAATCGCTTTGGGACCCCAAAACGGTGAGTAATAGTCCATGAAACGGGCCAGAATCGGCCAAAACTGCGAGTGTTGATGACCGACACGTAAGCACACCTTGGGGGTTCAAAACCTATGGAAATCGCTTCAGGACCCCAAAACGGTGAGTAATAGTCCACGAAACATGTCAGAATTTGCCAAACTGTCAGTGTTGACGACCGACACATAAATGCAGCCCGGGGTTCATCAATCGTGGAAATTACTCTGGATCCCCAAAACGCTGAGTAATAGTGCATGAAACAGACTAGAATCGGCCGAATATGTGAGTGTTGATGACCGACACGTAAACGCACCCCGTGGTTCGTCAATCATGGAAATGATTCCGAGACCCCAAAATAGACTAATAGTCCAAGAAACGAGCCAGAATCGGCCCAAACCGTGATTCTTGATGACCGACAAGTAAGCGCACCTTGGGGTTCAACCACCATGGAGATCGCTTTGGGACCCCAAAACGGTGAGTAATAGTCCATGAAACGGGCCAGAATCGGCCAAAACTGCGAGTGTTGATGACCAACACGTAAGCACATCTTGGGGTTCAACAACTATGGAAATCGCTTCGGGACCACAAAACGGTGAGTAAGTCCACGAAACATGTCAGAATTGGCCAAAAATGTCAGTGTTGACGGGGTGCATCAATCGTGCAAATTGCTCTGGGTCCCCAAAACGCTCAGTAATAGTGCATGAAACGGACTAGAATCGGCCGAATATGTGAGTGTTGATGACCGACACGTAAATGCACCCCGGGGTTCGTCAATCGTGGAAATGACTCCGAGAACCCAAAATAGAGTAATAGTCCAAGATACGGGCCAGAATCGGCCCAAACTGTGATTCTTGATGACCAACACGTAAGCGCACCTTGGAGTTCGACAACCATGGACATCGCTTTGGGACCCCAAAACGGTGAGTATTAGTCGATGAAACAGGCCACAATCTGCCAAAACTGCGAGTGTTGATGACCAATACGTAAGCACACCTTGGAGTTCAACAACTTTTTAAATCATATCGGGACCCCAAAACGGTGAGTAATAGTCCATGAAACAGGTCAGAATTGGACAAAACTGTGAGTGTTGACGGCGGACACATTAACGCACCCGGGGTTCATCAATCGTGGAAATCGCTCTGGGTCCCGAAAACACTGAGTAATAGTGCACGAAACGGACACGATTCGGCTGAATATGTGAGTGTTGATGATCGACACGTATACGCACCCTGGGGTTCGTCAATCGTGGAAATGACTTCGAGACCCCAAAATACGGTAATAGTCCAAGAAACGGGCAAGAATCGACCCAAACTGTGATTGTTGATGACCGACACATGAGCAGACCTTGGAGTTCGACAACCATGGAAATCGCTTTGGGACCCCAAAACGGTGAGTAATAGTCCATGAAACGGGCCAGGATCGGCCAAAACTGCGAGTGTTGATGACAAACACGTAAGCACACCTTGGGGGTTCAAAACCTATGGAAATCGCTTCAGGACCCCAAAACGGTGAGTAATAGTCCACGAAACATGTCAGAATTTGCCAAACTGTCAGTGTTGACGACCGACACATAAATGCAGCCCGGGGTTCATCAATCGCGGAAATTGCTCTGGATCCCCAATCGCTGAGTAATAGTGCATGAAACAGACTAGAATCGGCCGAATATGTGAGTGTTGATGACCGACACGTAAACGCACCCCGTGGTTCGTCAATCGTGGAAATGATTCCGAGACCCCAAAATAGACTAATAGTCCAAGAAACGAGCCAGAATCGGCCCAAACCGTGATTCTTGATGACCGACAAGTAAGCGCACCTTGGGGTTCAACCACCATGGAGATCGCTTTGGGACCCCAAAACGGTGAGTAATAGTCCATGAAACGGGCCAGAATCGGCCAAAACTGCGAGTGTTGATGACCAACACGTAAGCACATCTTGGGGTTCAACAACTATGGAAATCGCTTCGGGACCACAAAACGGTGAGTAAGTCCACGAAACATGTCAGAATTGGCCAAAAATGTCAGTGTTGACGGGGTGCATCAATCGTGCAAATTGCTCTGGGTCCCCAAAACGCTCAGTAATAGTGCATGAAACGGACTAGAATCAGCCGAATATGTGAGTGTTGATGACCGACACGTAAATGCACCCCGGGGTTCGTCAATCGTGGAAATGACTCCGAGAGCCCAAAATAGAGTAATAGTCCAAGATACGGGCCAGAATCGGCCCAAACTGTGATTCTTGATGACCAACACGTAAGCGCACCTTGGAGTTCGACAACCATGGACATCGCTTTGGGACCCCAAAACGGTGAGTATTAGTCGATGAAACAGGCCACAATCTGCCAAAACTGCGAGTGTTCATGACCAATACGTAAGCACATCTTGGAGTTCAACAACTTTTTAAATCATATCGGGACCCCAAAACGGTGAGTAATAGTCCATGAAACAGGTCAGAATTGGACAAAACTGTGAGTGTTGACGGCGGACACATTAACGCACCCGGGGTTCATCAATCGTGGAAATCGCTCTGGGTCCCGAAAACACTGAGTAATAGTGCACGAAACGGACACGATTCGGCTGAATATGTGAGTGTTGATGATCGACACGTATACGCACCCTGGGGTTCGTCAATCGTGGAAATGACTTCGAGACCCCAAAATACGGTAATAGTCCAAGAAACGGGCAAGAATCGACCCAAACTGTGATTGTTGATGACCGACACATGAGCAGACCTTGGAGTTCGACAACCATGGAAATCGCTTTGGGACCCCAAAACGGTGAGTAATAGTCCATGAAACGGGCCAGGATCGGCCAAAACTGCGAGTGTTGATGACCGACACGTAAGCACACCTTGGGGGTTCAAAACCTATGGAAATCGCTTCAGGACCCCAAAACGGTGAGTAATAGTCCACGAAACATGTCAGAATTGGCCAAACTGTCAGTGTTGATGACCGACACATAAACGCAGCCCGGGGTTCATCAATCGTGGAAATTGCTCTGGATCCCCAAAACGCTGAGTAATAGTGCATGAAACAGACTAGAATCGGCCGAATATGTGAGTGTTGATGACCGACACGTAAATGCACCCCGTGGTTCGTCAATCGTGGAAATGATTCCGAGACCCCAAAATAGAGTAATAGTCCAAGAAACGGGCCAGAATTGGCCCAAACCGTGATTCTTGATGACCGACAAGTAAGCGCACCTTGGGGTTCAACCACCATGGAGATCGCATTGGGACCCCAAAACGGTGAGTAATAGTCCATGAAACGGGCCAGAATCGGCCAAAACTGCGAGTGTTGATGACCAACACGAAAGCACATCTTGGGGTTCAACAACTATGGAAATCGCTTCGGGACCACAAAACGGTGAGTAAGTCCACGAAACATGTCAGAATTGGCCAAAAATATCAGTGTTGACGGGGTGCATCAATCGTGCAAATTGCTCTGGGTCCCCAAAACGCTCAGTAATAGTGCATGAAACGGACTAGAATAGGCCGAATATGTGAGTGTTGATGACCGACACGTAAATGCACCCCGGGGTTCGTCAATCGTGGAAATGACTCTGAGAACCCAAAATAGAGTAATAGTCCAAGATGCGGGCCAGAATCGGCCCAAACTGTGATTGTTGATGACCAACACGTAAGCGCACCTTGGAGTTCGAAAACCATGGAGATCGCTTTGGGACCCCAAAACGGTGAGTAATAGTCCATGAAACGGGCCAGAATCAGCCAAAACTATGAGTGTTGATGACCAACACGTAAGCACATCTTGGGGTTCAAAAACTATGGAAATCGCGTCGAGACCACAAAACGGTGAGTAATAGTCCACGAAACAAGTCAGAATTGGCCAAAACAGTGAGTGTCGACGACAGACACATAAACGCACCCGGGGTTCATCAATCGTGGAAATCGTTTTGGGTCCCCAAAACGCTGAGTAATAGTGCATGAAACGGACTAGAATCGGCCGAATATGTGAGTGTTGATGACCGACACGTAAATGCACCCCGGGGTTCCTCAATCGTGAAAATGACACCGAGACCCCAAAATAGAGTTATAGTCCAAGAAACGGGCCAGAATTGGCCCAAACTGTGATTCTTGATGACCGACACGTAAGCGCACCTTGGAGTTTGACAACCATGGAGATCGCTTTGGGACCCCAAAAATGGTGAGTAATAGTCGATGAAACGGGCCAGAATCTGCCACAACTGCGAGTGTTGATGACCAACACGTAAGCACACCTTGGAGTTCAACAACTATGGAAATCGTTTCGGGACCCAAAAACGGTGAGTAATAGTCCATGAAACAGGTCAGAATTTGACAAAACTGTGAGTGTTGACGACGGGCACATGAATGCACCCGGGGTTCATCAATCATGGAAATGGCTCTGGGTCCCCAAAACACCGAGTAATCGTGCACGAAACGGACACGATTCGGCCGAATATGTGAGTGTTGATGACCGACACGTAAACGCACCCTAGGGTTCATCAATCGTGGAAAGGACTCCGAGACCCCAAAATAGGGTAATAGTCCAAGAAATGGGCAAGAATCGACCCAAACTGTGATTGTTGATGACCGAAACATGAGTGCACCTTGGAGTTCGACAACCATGGAAATCGCTTTGGGACCCCAAAACGGTGAGTAATAGTCCATGAAACGGGCCAGGATCGGCCAAAACTGCGAGTGTTGATGACCGACACGTAATCACACATTGGGGTTCAAAACCTATGGAAATCGCTTCGGGACCCCAAAACGGTGAGTAATAGTGCACGAAACATGTCAGAATTGGCCAAAATTGTCAGTGTTGACGACGGACACATAAATGCACCCCGGGGTTCATCAATCGTGGAAGTTGCTCTGTGTCCCCAAAACGTTGAGTAATAGTGCATGAAACGGACTAGAATCGGCCGAATATGTGAGTGTGGATGACCGACACGTAAACGCACCCCGGGGTTCGTCAATCGTGGAAATGA
>NW_025228848.1:14428-21185 GCF_018294505.1 Triticum aestivum
ACCCAAAAACGGTGAGTAATAGTCCATGAAACAGGTCAGAATTTGACAAAACTGTGAGTGTTGACGACGGGCACATGAATGCACCCGGGGTTCATCAATCATGGAAATGGCTCTGGGTCCCCAAAACACCGAGTAATCGTGCACGAAACCGACACGATTCGGCCGAATATGTGAGTGTTGATGACCGACACGTAAACGCACCCTAGGGTTCGTCAATCGTGGAAAGGACTCCGAGACCCCAAAATAGGGTAATAGTCCAAGAAATGGGCAAGAATCGACCCAAACTGTGATTGTTGATGACCGAAACATGAGTGCACCTTGGAGTTCGACAACCATGGAAATCGCTTTGGGACCCCAAAACGGTGAGTAATAGTCCATGAAACGGGCCAGGATCGGACAAAACTGTGAGTGTTGATGACCGACACGTAAGCACACTTTGGGGGTTCAAAACCTATGGAAATCGTTTCAGGACCCCAAAACGGTGAGTAATAGTCCACGAAACATGTCAGAATTGGCCAAACTGTCAGTGTTGACGACCGACACATAAACGCAGCCCGGGGTTCATCAATCGTGGAAATTGCTCTGGATCCCCAAAACGCTGAGTAATAGTGCATGAAACAGACTAGAATCGGCCGAATATGTGAGTGTTGATGACCGACACGTAAACGCACCCCGTGGTTCGTCAATCGTGGAAATGATTCCGAGACCCCAAAATAGAGTAATAGTCCAAGAAACGGGCCAGAATCGGCCCAAACCATGATTCTTGATGACCGACAAGTAAGCGCACCTTGGGGTTCAACCACCATGGAGATCGCATTGGGACCCCAAAACGGTGAGTAATAGTCCATGAAACGGGCCAGAATCGGCCAAAACTGCGAGTGTTGATGACCAACACGAAAGCACATCTTGGGGTTCAACAACTATGGAAATCGCTTCGGGACCACAAAACGGTGAGTAAGTCCACGAAACATGTCAGAATTGGCCAAAAATATCAGTGTTGACGGGGTGCATCAATCGTGCAAATTGCTTTGGGTCCCCAAAACGCTCAGTAATAGTGCATGAAACGGACTAGAATAGGCCGAATATGTGAGTGTTGATGACCGACACGTAAATGCACCCCGGGGTTCGTCAATCGCGGAAATGACTCTGAGAACCCAAAATAGAGTAGTAGTCCAAGATGCGGGCCAGAATCGGCCCAAACTGTGATTGTTGATGACCAACACGTAAGCGCACCTTGGAGTTCGAAAACCATGGAGATCGCTTTGGGACCCCAAAACGGTGAGTAATAGTCCATGAAACGGGCCAGAATCGGCCAAAACTGTGAGTGTTGATGACCAACACGTTAGCACATCTTGGGGTTCAACAACTATGGAAATCGCGTCGAGACCACAAAACGGTGAGTAATAGTCCACGAAACAAGTCAGAATTGGCCAAAACAGTGAGTGTCGACAACAGACACATAAACGCACCCGGGGTTCATCAATCGTGGAAATCGTTCTGGGTCCCCAAAACGCTGAGTAATAGTGCATGAAACGGACTAGAATCGGCCGAATATGTGAGTGTTGATGACCGACACGTAAATGCACCCCGGGGTTCCTCAATCGTGAAAATGACACCGAGACCCCAAAATAGAGTTATAGTCCAAGAAACGGGCCAGAATTGGCCCAAACTGTGATTCTTGATGACCGACACGTAAGCGCACCTTGGAGTTTGACAACCATGGAGATCGCTTTGGGACCCCAAAAATGGTGAGTAATAGTCGATGAAACGGGCCAGAATCTGCCAAAACTGCGAGTGTTGATGACCAACACGTAAGCACACCTTGGAGTTCAACAACTATGGAAATCCTTTCGGGACCCAAAAACGGTGAGTAATAGTCCATGAAACAGGTCAGAATTTGACAAAACTGTGAGTGTTGACGACGGGCACATGAATGCACCCGGGGTTCATCAATCATGGAAATGGCTCTGGGTCCCCAAAACACCGAGTAATCGTGCACGAAACCGACACGATTCGGCCGAATATGTGAGTGTTGATGACCGACACGTAAACGCACCCTAGGGTTCGTCAATCGTGGAAAGGACTCCGAGACCCCAAAATAGGGTAATAGTCCAAGAAATGGGCAAGAATCGACCCAAACTGTGATTGTTGATGACCGAAACATGAGTGCACCTTGGAGTTCGACAACCATGGAAATCGCTTTGGGACCCCAAAACGGTGAGTAATAGTCCATGAAACGGGCCAGGATCGGCCAAAACTGCGAGTGTTGATGACCGACACGTAATCACACATTGGGGTTCAAAACCTATGGAAATCGCTTCGGGACCCCAAAACGGTGAGTAATAGTGCACGAAACATGTCAGAATTGGCCAAAATTGTCAGTGTTGACGACGGACACACAAATGCACCCCGGGGTTCATCAATCGTGGATGTTGCTCTGTGTCCCCAAAACGTTGAGTAATAGTGCATGAAACGGACTAGAATCGGCCGAATATGTGAGTGTGGATGACCGACACGTAAACGCACCCCGGGGTTCGTCAATCGTGGAAATGACTCCGAGACCCCAAAATAGAGTAATAGTCCAAGAAATGGGCCAGAATCGGCCCAAACTGTGATTCTTGATGACCGACACGTAAGTGCACCTTGGAGTTCGACAACCATGGAGATCGCTTTGGGACCCCAAAACGGTGAGTAATAGTCCATGAAATGGGCCAGAATCGGCCAAAACTGCGAGTGTTGATGACCAACACGTAAGCACATCTAACGGTGAGTAATTGTCCACGAAACATGTCAGAATTGGCCAAAACTGTGAGTGTTGACGACGGACACATAAACGCAGCCGGGGTTCATCAATCGTGGAAATCGCTCTGGTTCGCCAAAACGCTGAGTAATAGAGCACAAAACAGACTAGAATCGGCCGAATATGTGAGTGTTGATGACCAATACGTAAGCACACCTTGGAGTTCAACAACTTTTTAAATCATATCGGGACCCCAAAACGGTGAGTAATAGTCCATGAAACAGGTCAGAATTGGACAAAACTGTGAGTGTTGACGGCGGACACATTAACGCACCCGGGGTTCATCAATCGTGGAAATCGCTCTGGGTCCCGAAAACACTGAGTAATAGTGCACGAAACGGACACGATTCGGCTGAATATGTGAGTGTTGATGATCGACACGTATACGCACCCTGGGGTTCGTCAATCGTGGAAATGACTTCGAGACCCCAAAATACGGTAATAGTCCAAGAAACGGGCAAGAATCGACCCAAACTGTGATTGTTGATGACCGACACATGAGCAGACCTTGGAGTTCGACAACCATGGAAATCGCTTTGGGACCCCAAAACGGTGAGTAATAGTCCATGAAACGGGCCAGGATCGGACAAAACTGTGAGTGTTGATGACCGACACGTAAGCACACTTTGGGGGTTCAAAACCTATGGAAATCGTTTCAGGACCCCAAAACGGTGAGTAATAGTCCACGAAACATGTCAGAATTGGCCAAACTGTCAGTGTTGACGACCGACACATAAACGCAGCCCGGGGTTCATCAATCGTGGAAATTGCTCTGGATCCCCAAAACGCTGAGTAATAGTGCATGAAACAGACTAGAATCGGCCGAATATGTGAGTGTTGATGACCGACACGTAAACGCACCCCGTGGTTCGTCAATCGTGGAAATGATTCCGAGACCCCAAAATAGAGTAATAGTCCAAGAAACGGGCCAGAATCGGCCCAAACCATGATTCTTGATGACCGACAAGTAAGCGCACCTTGGGGTTCAACCACCATGGAGATCGCATTGGGACCCCAAAACGGTGAGTAATAGTCCATGAAACGGGCCAGAATCGGCCAAAACTGCGAGTGTTGATGACCAACACGAAAGCACATCTTGGGGTTCAACAACTATGGAAATCGCTTCGGGACCACAAAACGGTGAGTAAGTCCACGAAACATGTCAGAATTGGCCAAAAATATCAGTGTTGACGGGGTGCATCAATCGTGCAAATTGCTCTGGGTCCCCAAAACGCTCAGTAATAGTGCATGAAACGGACTAGAATAGGCCGAATATGTGAGTGTTGATGACCGACACGTAAATGCACCCCGGGGTTCGTCAATCGCGGAAATGACTCTGAGAACCCAAAATAGAGTAGTAGTCCAAGATGCGGGCCAGAATCGGCCCAAACTGTGATTGTTGATGACCAACACGTAAGCGCACCTTGGAGTTCGAAAACCATGGAGATCGCTTTGGGACCCCAAAACGGTGAGTAATAGTCCATGAAACGGGCCAGAATCGGCCAAAACTGTGAGTGTTGATGACCAACACGTTAGCACATCTTGGGGTTCAACAACTATGGAAATCGCGTCGAGACCACAAAACGGTGAGTAATAGTCCACGAAACAAGTCAGAATTGGCCAAAACAGTGAGTGTCGACGACAGACACATAAACGCACCCGGGGTTCATCAATCGTGGAAATCGTTCTGGGTCCCCAAAACGCTGAGTAATAGTGCATGAAACGGACTAGAATCGGCCGAATATGTGAGTGTTGATGACCGACACGTAAATGCACCCCGGGGTTCCTCAATCGTGAAAATGACACCGAGACCCCAAAATAGAGTTATAGTCCAAGAAACGGGCCAGAATTGGCCCAAACTGTGATTCTTGATGACCGACACGTAAGCGCACCTTGGAGTTTGACAACCATGGAGATCGCTTTGGGACCCCAAAAATGGTGAGTAATAGTCGATGAAACGGGCCAGAATCTGCCAAAACTGCGAGTGTTGATGACCAACACGTAAGCACACCTTGGAGTTCAACAACTATGGAAATCGTTTCGGGACCCAAAAACGGTGAGTAATAGTCCATGAAACAGGTCAGAATTTGACAAAACTGTGAGTGTTGACGACGGGCACATGAATGCACCCGGGGTTCATCAATCATGGAAATGGCTCTGGGTCCCCAAAACACCGAGTAATCGTGCACGAAACGGACACGATTCGGCCGAATATGTGAGTGTTGATGACCGACACGTAAACGCACCCTAGGGTTCGTCAATCGTGGAAAGGACTCCGAGACCCCAAAATAGGGTAATAGTCCAAGAAATGGGCAAGAATCGACCCAAACTGTGATTGTTGATGACCGAAACATGAGTGCACCTTGGAGTTCGACAACCATGGAAATCGCTTTGGGACCCCAAAACGGTGAGTAATAGTCCATGAAACGGGCCAGGATCGGCCAAAACTGCGAGTGTTGATGACCGACACGTAATCACACATTGGGGTTCAAAACCTATGGAAATCGCTTCGGGACCCCAAAACGGTGAGTAATAGTGCACGAAACATGTCAGAATTGGCCAAAATTGTCAGTGTTGACGACGGACACACAAATTGCACCCCGGGGTTCATCAATCGTGGAAGTTGCTCTGTGTCCCCAAAACGTTGAGTAATAGTGCATGAAACAGACTAGAATCGGCCGAATATGTGAGTGTGGATGACCGACACGTAAACGCACCCCGGGGTTCGTCAATCGTGGAAATGACTCCGAGACCCCAAAATAGAGTAATAGTCCAAGAAATGGGCCAGAATCGGCCCAAACTGTGATTCTTGATGACTGACACGTAAGTGCACCTTGGAGTTCGACAACCATGGAGATCGCTTTGGGACCCGAAAACGGTGAGTAATAGTCCATGAAATGGGCCAGAATCGGCCAAAACTGCGAGTGTTGATGACCAACACGTAAGCACATCTAACGGTGAGTAATTGTCCACGAAACATGTCAGAATTGGCCAAAACTGTGAGTGTTGACGACGGACACATAAACGCAGCCGGGGTTCATCAATCGTGGAAATCGCTCTGGTTCGCCAAAACGCTGAGTAATAGAGCACAAAACAGACTAGAATCGGCCGAATATGTGAGTGTTGATGACCAATACGTAAGCACACCTTGGAGTTCAACAACTTTTTAAATCATATCGGGACCCCAAAACGGTGAGTAATAGTCCATGAAACAGGTCAGAATTGGACAAAACTGTGAGTGTTGACGGCGGACACATTAACGCACCCGGGGTTCATCAATCGTGGAAATCGCTCTGGGTCCCGAAAACACTGAGTAATAGTGCACGAAACGGACACGATTCGGCTGAATATGTGAGTGTTGATGATCGAAACGTATACGCACCCTGGGGTTCGTCAATCGTGGAAATGACTTCGAGACCCCAAAATACGGTAATAGTCCAAGAAACGGGCAAGAATCGACCCAAACTGTGATTGTTGATGACCGACACATGAGCAGACCTTGGAGTTCGACAACCATGGAAATCGCTTTGGGACCCCAAAACGGTGAGTAATAGTCCATGAAACGGGCCAGGATCGGACAAAACTGCGAGTGTTGATGACCGACACGTAAGCACACCTTGGGGGTTCAAAACCTATGGAAATCGTTTCAGGACCCCAAAACGGTGAGTAATAGTCCACGAAACATGTCAGAATTGGCCAAACTGTCAGTGTTGACGACCGACACATAAACGCAGCCCGGGGTTCATCAATCGTGGAAATTGCTCTGGATCCCCAAAACGCTGAGTAATAGTGCATGAAACAGACTAGAATCGGCCGAATATGTGAGTGTTGATGACCGACACGTAAACGCACCCCGTGGTTCGTCAATCGTGGAAATGATTCCGAGACCCCAAAATAGAGTAATAGTCCAAGAAACGGGCCAGAATCGGCCCAAACCGTGATTCTTGATGACCGACA
>NW_025228848.1:22032-34898 GCF_018294505.1 Triticum aestivum
GACACGATTCGGCCGAATATGTGAGTGTTGATGACCGACACGTAAACGCACCCTAGGGTTCGTCACTCGTGGAAAGGACTCCGAGACCCCAAAATAGGGTAATAGTCCAAGAAATGGGCAAGAATCGACCCAAACTGTGATTGTTGATGACCGAAACATGAGTGCACCTTGGAGTTCGACAACGATGGAAATCGCTTTGGGACCCCAAAACGGTGAGTAATAGTCCATGAAACGGGCCAGGATCGGCCAAAACTGCGAGTGTTGATGACCGACACGTAATCACACATTGGGGTTCAAAACCTATGGAAATCGCTTCGGGACCCCAAAACGGTGAGTAATAGTGCACGAAACATGTCAGAATTGGCCAAAATTGTCAGTGTTGACGACGGACACATAAATGCACCCCGGGGTTCATCAATCGTGGAAGTTGCTCTGTGTCCCCAAAACGTTGAGTAATAGTGCATGAAACGGACTAGAATCGGCCGAATATGTGAGTGTGGATGACCGACACGTAAACGCACCCCGGGGTTCGTCAATCGTGGAAATGACTCCGAGACCCCAAAATAGAGTAATAGTCCAAGAAATGGGCCAGAATCGGCCCAAACTGTGATTCTTGATGACCGACACGTAAGTGCACCTTGGAGTTCGACAACCATGGAGATCGCTTTGGGACCCCAAAACGGTGAGTAATAGTCCATGAAACGGGCCAGAATCGGCCAAACTGCGAGTGTTGATGACCAACACGTAAGCACATCTAACAGTGAGTAATTGTCCACGAAACATGTCAGAATTGGCCAAAACTGTGAGTGTTGACGACGGACACATAAACGCAGCCGGGGTTCATCAATCGTGGAAATCGCTCTGGTTCGCCAAAACGCTGAGTAATAGAGCACAAAACAGACTAGAATCGGCCGAATATGTGAGTGTTGATGACCAATACATAAGCACACCTTGGAGTTCAACAACTTTTTAAATCATATCGGGACCCCAAAACGGTGAGTAATAGTCCATGAAACAGGTCAGAATTGGACAAAACTGTGAGTGTTGACGGCGGACACATTAACGCACCCGGGGTTCATCAATCGTGGAAATCGCTCTGGGTCCCGAAAACACTGAGTAATAGTGCACGAAACGGACACGATTCGGCTGAATATGTGAGTGTTGATGATCGACACGTATACGCACCCTGGGGTTCGTCAATCGTGGAAATGACTTCGAGACCCCAAAATACGGTAATAGTCCAAGAAACGGGCAAGAATCGACCCAAACTGTGATTGTTGATGACCGACACATGAGCAGACCTTGGAGTTCGACAACCATGGAAATCGCTTTGGGACCCCAAAACGGTGAGTAATAGTCCATGAAACGGGCTAGGATCGGACAAAACTGCGAGTGTTGATGACCGACACGTAAGCACACCTTGGGGGTTCAAAACCTATGGAAATCGTTTCAGGACCCCAAAACGGTGAGTAATAGTCCACGAAACATGTCAGAATTGGCCAAACTGTCAGTGTTGACGACCGACACATAAACGCAGCCCGGGGTTCATCAATCGTGGAAATTGCTCTGGATCCCCAAAACGCTGAGTAATAGTGCATGAAACAGACTAGAATCGGCCGAATATGTGAGTGTTGATGACCGACACGTAAACGCACCCCGTGGTTCGTCAATCGTGGAAATGATTCCGAGACCCCAAAATAGAGTAATAGTCCAAGAAACGGGCCAGAATCGGCCCAAACCGTGATTCTTGATGACCGACAAGTAAGCGCACCTTGGGGTTCAACCACCATGGAGATCGCATTGGGACCCCAAAACGGTGAGTAATAGTCCATGAAACGGGCCAAAATCGGCCAAAACTGCGAGTGTTGATGACCAACACGAAAGCACATCTTGGGGTTCAACAACTATGGAAATCACTTCGGGACCACAAAACGGTGAGTAAGTCCACGAAACATGTCAGAATTGGCCAAAAATATCAGTGTTGACGGGGTGCATCAATCGTGCAAATTGCTCTGGGTCCCCAAAACGCTCAGTAATAGTGCATGAAACGGACTAGAATAGGCCGAATATGTGAGTGTTGATGACCGACACGTAAATGCACCCCGGGGTTCGTCAATCGTGGAAATGACTCTGAGAACCCAAAATAGAGTAATAGTCAAAGATGCGGGCCAGAATCGGCCCAAACTGTGATTGTTGATGACCAACACGTAAGCGCACCTTGGAGTTCGAAAACCATGGAGATCGCTTTGGGACCCCAAAACGGTGAGTAATAGTCCATGAAACGGGCCAGAATCGGCCAAAACTGTGAGTGTTGATGACCAACACGTTAGCACATCTTGGGGTTCAACAACTATGGAAATCGCGTCGAGACCACAAAACAGTGAGTAATAGTCCACGAAACAAGTCAGAATTGGCCAAAACAGTGAGTGTCGACGACGGACACATAAACGCACCCGGGGTTCATCAATCATGGAAATCGTTCTGGGTCCCCAAAACGCTGAGTAATAGTGCATGAAACGGACTAGAATTGGCCGAATATGTGAGTGTTGATGACCGACACGTAAATGCACCCCGGGGTTCTTCAATCGTGAAAATGACACCGAGACCCCAAAATAGAGTTGTAGTCCAAGAA
Organism: Triticum aestivum; assembly: GCF_018294505.1. NCBI lineage: Eukaryota > Viridiplantae > Streptophyta > Magnoliopsida > Poales > Poaceae > Triticum > Triticum aestivum. Next base: position 24,665 of record NW_025228848.1, read on the forward strand.
ACGGGCCAGAATTGGCCCAAACTGTGATTCTTGATGACCGACACGTAAGCGCACCTTGGAGTTTGACAACCATGGAGATCGTTTTGGGACCCCAAAAATGGTGAGTAATAGTCGATGAAACGGGCCAGAATCTGCCAAAACTATGAGTGTTGATGACCAACACGTAAGCACACCTTGGAGTTCAACAACTATGGAAATCGTTTCGGGACCCAAAAACGGTGAGTAATAGTCCATGAAATAGGTCAGAATTTGACAAAACTGTGAGTGTTGACGACGGGCACATAAATGCACCCGGGGTTCATCAATCATGGAAATCGCTCTGGGTCCCCAAAACACCGAGTAATCGTGCACGAAACGGACACGATTCGGCCGAATATGTGAGTGTTGATGACCGACACGTAAATGCACCCTAGGGTTCATCAATCGTGGAAAGGACTCCGAGACCCCATAATAGGGTAATAGTCCAAGAAATTGGCAAGAATCGACCCAAACTGTGATTGTTGCTGACCGAAACATGAGTGCACCTTGGAGTTCGACAACCATGGAAATCGCTTTGGGACCCCAAAACGGTGAGTAATAGTCCATGAAACGGGCCAGGATCGGCCAAAACTGCGAGTGTTGATGACCGACACGTAATCACACATTGGGGTTCAAAACCTATGGAAATCGCTTCGGGACCCCAAAACGGTGAGTAATAGTGCACGAAACATGTCAGAATTGGCCAAAATTGTCAGTGTTGACGACGGACACATAAATGCACCCCGGGGTTCATCAATCGTGGAAGTTGCTCTGTGTCCCCAAAACGTTGAGTAATAGTGCATGAAACGGACTAGAATCGGCCGAATATGTGAGTGTGGATGACCGACACGTAAACGCACCCCGGGGTTCGTCAATCGTGGAAATGAATCCGAGACCCCAAAATAGAGTAATAGTCCAAGAAATGGGCCAGAATCGGCCCAAACTGTGATTCTTGATGACCGACACGTAAGTGCACCTTGGAGTTCGACAACCATGGAGATCGCTTTGGGACCCCAAAACGGTGAGTAATAGTCCATGAAACGGGCCAGAATCGGCCAAAACTGCGAGTGTTGATGACCAACACGTAAGCACATCTAACGGTGAGTAATTGTCCACGAAACATGTCAGAATTGGCCAAAACTGTGAGTGTTGACGACGGACACATAAACGCAGCCGGGGTTCATCAATCGTGGAAATCGCTCTGGTTCGCCAAAACGCTGAGTAATAGAGCACAAAACAGACTAGAATCGGCCGAATATGTGAGTGTTGATGACCAATACGTAAGCACACCTTGGAGTTCAACAACTTTTTAAATCATATCGGGACCCCAAAACGGTGAGTAATAGTCCATGAAACAGGTCAGAATTGGACAAAACTGTGAGTGTTGACGGCGGACACATTAACGCACCCGGGGTTCATCAATCGTGGAAATCGCTCTGGGTCCCGAAAACACTGAGTAATAGTGCACGAAACGGACACGATTCGGCTGAATATGTGAGTGTTGATGATCGACACGTATACGCACCATGGGGTTCGTCAATCGTGGAAATGACTTCGAGACCCCAAAATACGGTAATAGTCCAAGAGACGGGCAAGAATCGACCCAAACTGTGATTGTTGATGACCGACACATGAGCAGACCTTGGAGTTCGACAACCATGGAAATCGCTTTGGGACCCCAAAACGGTGAGTAATAGTCCATGAAACGGGCCAGGATCGGACAAAACTGCGTGTGTTGATGACCGACACGTAAGCACACCTTGGGGGTTCAAAACCTATGGAAATCGTTTCAGGACCCCAAAACGGTGAGTAATAGTCCACGAAACATGTCAGAATTGGCCAAACTGTCAGTGTTGACGACCGACACATAAACGCAGCCCGGGGTTCATCAATCGTGGATATTGCTCTGGATCCCCAAAACGCTGAGTAATAGTGCATGAAACAGACTAGAATCGGCCGAATATGTGAGTGTTGATGACCGACACGTAAACGCACCCCGTGGTTCGTCAATCGTGGAAATGATTCCGAGACCCCAAAATAGAGTAATAGTCCAAGAAACGGGCCAGAATCGGCCCAAACCGTGATTCTTGATGACCGACAAGTAAGCGCACCTTGGGGTTCAACCACCATGGAGATCGCATTGGGACCCCAAAACGGTGAGTAATAGTCCATGAAACGGGCCAAAATCGGGCAAAACTGCGAGTGTTGATGACCAACACGAAAGCACATCTTGGGGTTCAACAACTATGGAAATCACTTCGGGACCACAAAACGGTGAGTAAGTCCACGAAACATGTCAGAATTGGCCAAAAATATCAGTGTTGACGGGGTGCATCAATCGTGCAAATTGCTCTGGGTCCCCAAAACGCTCAGTAATAGTGCATGAAACGGACTAGAATAGGCCGAATATGTGAGTGTTGATGACCGACACGTAAATGCACCCCGGGGTTCGTCAATCGTGGAAATGACTCTGAGAACCCAAAATAGAGTAATAGTCAAAGATGCGGGCCAGAATCGGCCCAAACTGTGATTGTTGATGACCAACACGTAAGCGCACCTTGGAGTTCGAAAACCATGGAGATCGCTTTGGGACCCCAAAACGGTGAGTAATAGTCCATGAAACGGGCCAGAATCGGCCAAAACTGTGAGTGTTGATGACCAACACGTTAGCACATCTTGGGGTTCAACAACTATGGAAATCGCGTCGAGACCACAAAACAGTGAGTAATAGTCCACGAAACAAGTCAGAATTGGCCAAAACAGTGAGTGTCGACGACGGACACATAAACGCACCCGGGGTTCATCAATCATGGAAATCGTTCTGGGTCCCCAAAACGCTGAGTAATAGTGCATGAAACGGACTAGAATTGGCCGAATATGTGAGTGTTGATGACCGACACGTAAATGCACCCCGGGGTTCTTCAATCGTGAAAATGACACCGAGACCCCAAAATAGAGTTGTAGTCCAAGAAACGGGCCAGAATTGGCCCAAACTGTGATTCTTGATGACCGACACGTAAGCGCACCTTGGAGTTTGACAACCATGGAGATCGCTTTGGGACCCCAAAAATGGTGAGTAATAGTCGATGAAATGGGCCAGAATCTGCCAAAACTGCGAGTGTTGATGACCAACACGTAAGCACACCTTGGTGTTCAACAACTATGGAAATCGTTTCGGGACCCAAAAACGGTGAGTAATAGTCCATGAAACAGGTCAGAATTTGACAAAACTGTGAGTGTTGACGACGGGCACATAAATGCACCCGGGGTTCATCAATCATGGAAATGGCTCTGGGTCCCCAAAACACCGAGTAATCGTGCACGAAACGGACACGATTCGGCCGAATATGTGAGTGTTGATGACCGACACGTAAACGCACCCTAGGGTTCATCAATCGTGGAAAGGACTCCGAGACCCCAAAATAGGGTAATAGACCAACAAATGGGCAAGAATCGACCCAAACTGTGATTGTTGATGACCGAAACATGAGTGCACCTTGGAGTTCGACAACCATGGAAATCGCTTTGGGACCCCAAAACGGTGAGTAATAGTCCATGAAACGGGCCAGGATCGGCCAAAACTGCGAGTGTTGATGACCGACACGTAATCACACATTGGGGTTCAAAACCTATGGAAATCGCTTCGGGACCCCAAAACAATGAGTAATAGTGCACGAAACATGTCAGAATTGGCCAAAATTGTCAGTGTTAACGACGGACACATAAATGCACCCCGGGGTTCATCAATCGTGGAAGTTGCTCTGTGTCCCCAAAACGTTGAGTAATAGTGCATGAAACGGACTAGAATCGGCCGAATATGTGAGTGTGGATGACCGACACGTAAATGCACCCCGGGGTTCGTCAATCGTGGAAATGACTCCGAGACCCCAAAATAGAGTAATAGTCCAAGAAATGGGCCAGAATCGGCCCAAACTGTGATTCTTGATGACCGACACGTAAGTGCACCTTGGAGTTCGACAACCATGGAGATCGCTTTGGGACCCCAAAACGGTGAGTAATAGTCCATGAAACGGGCCAGGATCGGCCAAAAGTGGGAGTGTTGATGACCGACACGTAATCACACATTGGGGTTCAAAACCTATGGAAATCGCTTCGGGACCCCAAAACGGTGAGTAATAGTGCACGAAACATGTCAGAATTGGCCAAAATTGTCAGTGTTGACGACGGACACATAAATGCACCCCGGGGTTCATCAATCGTGGAAGTTGCTCTGTGTCCCCAAAACATTGAGTAATAGTGCATGAAACGGACTAGAATCGGCCGAATATGTGAGTGTGGATGACCGACACGTAAACGCACCCCGGGGTTCGTCAATCGTGGAAATGACTCCGAGACCCCAAAATAGAGTAATAGTCCAAGAAATGGGCCAGAATCGGCCCAAACTGTGATTCTTGATGACCGACATGTAAGTGCACCTTGGAGTTCGACAACCATGGAGATCGCTTTGGGACCCCAAAACGGTGAGTAATAGTCCATGAAACGGGCCAGAATCGGCCAAAACTGCGAGTGTTGATGACCAACACGTAAGCACATCTAACGGTGAGTAATTGTCCACGAAACATGTCAGAATTGGCCAAAACTGTGAGTGTTGACGACGGACACATAAACGCAGCCGGGGTTCATCAATCGTGGAAATCGCTCTGGTTCGCCCTAACGCTGAGTAATAGAGCACAAAACAGACTAGAATCGGCCGAATATGTGAGTGTTGATGACCAATACGTAAGCACACCTTGGAGTTCAACAACTTTTTAAATCATATCGGGACCCCAAAACGGTGAGTAATAGTCCATGAAACAGGTCAGAATTGGACAAAACTGTGAGTGTTGACGGCGGACACATTAACGCTCCCGGGGTTCATCAATCGTGGAAATCGCTCTGGGTCCCGAAAACACTGAGTAATAGTGCACGAAACGGACACGATTCGGCTGAATATGTGAGTGTTGATGATCGACACGTATACGCACCCTGGGGTTCGTCAATCGTGGAAATGACTTCGAGACTCCAAAATACGGTAATAGTCCAAGAAACGGGCAAGAATCGACCCAAACTGTGATTGTTGATGACCGACACATGAGCAGACCTTGGAGTTCGACAACCATGGAAATCACTTTGGGACCCCAAAACGGTGAGTAATAGTCCATGAAACGGGCCAGGATCGGACAAAACTGCGAGTGTTGATGACCGACACGTAAGCACTCCTTGGGGGTTCAAAACCTATGGAAATCGTTTCAGGACCCCAAAACGGTGAGTAATAGTCCACGAAACATGTCAGAATTGGCCAAACTGTCAGTGTTGACGACCGACACATAAACGCAGCCCGGGGTTCATCAATCGTGGAAATTGCTCTGGATCCCCAAAACGCTGAGTAATAGTGCATGAAACAGACTAGAATCGGCCGAATATGTGAGTGTTGATGACCGACACGTAAACGCACCCCGTGGTTCGTCAATCGTGGAAATGATTCCGAGACCCCAAAATAGAGTAATAGTCCAAGAAACGGGCCAGAATCGGCCCAAACCGTGATTCTTGATGACCGACAAGTAAGCGCACCTTGGGGTTCAACCACCATGGAGATCGCATTGGGACCCCAAAACGGTGAGTAATAGTCCATGAAACGGGCCAGAATCGGCCAAAACTGCGAGTGTTGATGACCAACACGAAAGCACATCTTGGGGTTCAACAACTATGGAAATCGCTTCGGGACCACAAAACGGTGAGTAAGTCCACGAAACATGTCAGAATTGGCCAAAAATATCAGTGTTGACGGGGTGCATCAATCGTGCAAATTGCTCTGGGTCCCCAAAACGCTCAGTAATAGTGCATGAAACGGACTAGAATAGGCCGAATATGTGAGTGTTGATGACCGACACGTAAATGCACCCCGGGGTTCGTCAATCGTGGAAATGACTCTAAGAACCCAAAATAGAGTAATAGTCCAAGATGCGGGCCAGAATCGGCCCAAACTGTGATTGTTGATGACCAACACGTAAGCGCACCTTGGAGTTCGAAAACCATGGAGATCGCTTTGGGACCCCAAAACGGTGAGTAATAGTCCATGAAACGGGCCAGAATCGGCCAAAACTGTGAGTGTTGATGACCAACACGTTAGCACATCTTGGGGTTCAACAACTATGGAAATCGCGTCGAGACCACAAAACAGTGAGTAATAGTCCACGAAACAAGTCAGAATTGGCCAAAACAGTGAGTGTCGACGACGGACACATAAACGCACCCGGGGTTCATCTGGAAATCGTTCTGGGTCCCCAAAACGCTGAGTAATAGTGCATGAAACGGACGAGAATCGGCCGAATATGTGAGTGTTGATGACCGACACGTAAACGCACCCCGGGGTTCCTCAATCGTGGAAATGACTCCGAGACCCCAAAATAGAGTTATAGTCCAAGAAACTGGCCAGAATCGGCCCAAACTGTGATTCTTGTTGACCGACACGTAACCGCACCTTGGAGTTCGACAACAATGGAGATCGCGTTGGGACCCCAAAACGGCGAGTAATAGTCCATGAAACGGGCCAGAATCGGCCAAAACTGCGAGTGTTGATGACCAACACGTAAGCACACCTTGGAGTTCAACAACTATGGAAATCGTTTCGGGACCCAAAAACGGTGAGTAATAGTCCATGAAACAGGTCAGAATTTGACAAAACTGTGAGTGTTGACGACGGGCACATAAATGCACCCGGGGTTCATCAATCATGGAAATGGCTCTGGGTCCCCAAAACACCGAGTAATCGTGCACGAAACGGACACGATTCGGCCGAATATGTGAGTGTTGATGACCGACACGTAAACGCACCCTAGGGTTCATCAATCGTGGAAAAGACTCCGAGACCCCAAAATAGGGTAATAGTCCAAGAAATGGGCAAGAATCGACCCAAACTGTGATTGTTGATGACCGAAACATGAGTGCACCTTGGAGTTCGACAACCATGGAAATCGCTTTGGGACCCCAAAACGGTGAGTAATAGTCCATGAAACGGGCCAGGATCGGCCAAAACTGCGAGTGTTGATGACCGACACGTAATCACACATTAGGGTTCAAAACCTATGGAAATCGCTTCGGGACCCAAAAACGGTGAGTAATAGTGCACGAAACATGTCAGAATTGGCCAAAATTGTCAGTGTTGACGACAGACACATAAGTGCACCCCGGGGTTCATCAATCGTGGAAGTTGCTCTGTGTCCCCAAAACGTTGAGTAATAGTGCATGAAACGGACTAGTATCGGCCGAATATGTGAGTGTGGATGACCGACACGTAAACGCACCCCGGGGTTCGTCAATCGTGGAAATAACTCCGAGACCCCAAAATAGAGTAATAGTCCAAGAAATGGGCCAGAATCGGCCCAAACTGTGATTCTTGATGACCGACACGTAAGTGCACCTTGGAGTTCGACAACCATGGAGATCGCTTTGGGACCCCAAAACGGTGAGTAATAGTCCATGAAATGGGCCAGAATCGGCCAAAACTGCGAGTGTTGATGACCAACACGTAAGCACATCTAACGGTGAGTAATTGTCCACGAAACATGCCAGAATTGGCCAAAACTGTGAGTGTTGACGACGGACACATAAACGCAGCCGGGGTTCATCAATCGTGGAAATCGCTCTGGTTCGCCAAAACGCTGAGTAATAGAGCACAAAACAGACTAGAATCGGCCGAATATGTGAGTGTTGATGACCAATACGTAAGCACACCTTGGAGTTCAACAACTTTTTAAATCATATCGGGACCCCAAAACGGTGAGTAATAGTCCATGAAACAGGTCAGAATTGGACAAAACTGTGAGTGTTGACGGCGGACACATTAACGCACCCGGGGTTCATCAATCGTGGAAATCGCTCTGGGTCCCGAAAACACTGAGTAATAGTGCACGAAACGGACATGATTCGGCTGAATATGTGAGTGTTGATGATCGACACGTATACGCACCCTGGGGTTCGTCAATCGTGGAAATGACTTTGAGACCCCAAAATACGGTAATAGTCCAAGAAACGGGCAAGAATCGACCCAAACTGTGATTGTTGATGACCGACACATGAGCAGACCTTGGAGTTCGACAACCATGGAAATCGCTTTGGGACCCCAAAACGGTGAGTAATAGTCCATGAAACGGGCCAGGATCGGACAAAACTGCGAGTGTTGATGACCGACACGTAAGCACACCTTGGGGGTTCAAAACCTATGGAAATCGTTTCAGGACCCCAAAACGGTGAGTAATAGTCCACGAAACATGTCAGAATTGGCCAAACTGTCAGTGTTGACGACCGACACATAAACGCAGCCCGGGGTTCATCAATCATGGAAATTGCTCTGGATCCCCAAAACGCTGAGTAATAGTGCATGAAACAGACTAGAATCGGCCGAATATGTGAGTGTTGATGACCGACACGTAAACGCACCCCGTGGTTCGTCAATCGTGGAAATGATTCCGAGACCCCTAAATAGAGTAATAGTCCAAGAAACGGGCCAGAATCGGCCCAAACCGTGATTCTTGATGACCGACAAGTAAGCGCACCTTGGGGTTCAACCACCATGGAGATCGCATTGGGACCCCAAAACGGTGAGTAATAGTCCATGAAACGGGCCAGAATCGGCCAAAACTGCGAGTGTTGATGACCAACACGAAAGCACATCTTGGGGTTCAACAACTATGGAAATCGCTTCGGGACCACAAAACGGTGAGTAAGTCCACGAAACATGTCAGAATTGGCCAAAAATATCAGTGTTGACGGGGTGCATCAATCGTGCAAATTGCTCTGGGTCCCCAAAACGCTCAGTAATAGTGCATGAAACGGACTAGAATAGGCCGAATATGTGAGTGTTGATGACCGACACGTAAATGCACCCCGGGGTTCGTCAATCGTGGAAATGACTCTGAGAACCCAAAATAGAGTAATAGTCCAAGATGCGGGCCAGAATCGGCCCAAACTGTGATTGTTGATGACCAACACGTAAGCGCACCTTGGAGTTTGACAACCATGGAGATCGCTTTGGGACCCCAAAAATGGTGAGTAATAGTCGATGAAACGGGCCAGAATCGGCCAAAACTGTGAGTGTTGATGACCAACACGTTAGCACATCTTGGGGTTCAACAACTATGGAAATCGCGTCGAGACCACAAAACAGTGAGTAATAGTCCACGAAACAAGTCAGAATTGGCCAAAACAGTGAGTGTCGACGACGGACACATAAACGCACCCGGGGTTCATCTGGAAATCGTTCTGGGTCCCCAAAACGCTGAGTAATAGTGCATGAAACGGACTAGAATCGGCCGAATATGTGAGTGTTGATGACCGACACGTAAATGCACCCCGGGGTTCCTCAATCGTGAAAATGACACCGAGACCCCAAAATAGAGTTATAGTCCAAGAAACGGGCCAGAATTGGCCCAAACTGTGATTCTTGATGACCGACACGTAAGCGCACCTTGGAGTTTGACAACCATGGAGATCGCTTTGGGACCCCAAAAATGGTGAGTAATAGTCGATGAAACGGGCCAGAATCTGCCAAAACTGCGAGTGTTGATGACCAACACGTAAGCACACCTTGGAGTTCAACAACTATGGAAATCATTTCGGGACCCAAAAACGGTGAGTAATAGTCCATGAAACAGGTCAGAATTTGACAAAACTGTGAGTGTTGACGACGGGCACATAAATGCACCCGGGGTTCATCAATCATGGAAATGGCTCTGGGTCCCCAAAACACCGAGTAATCGTGCACGAAACGGACACGATTCGGCCGAATATGTGAGTGTTGATGACCGACACGTAAACGCACCCTAGGGTTCATCAATCGTGGAAAGGACTCCGAGACCCCAAAATAGGGTAATAGTCCAAGAAATGGGCAAGAATCGACCCAAACTGTGATTGTTGATGACCGAAACATGAGTGCACCTTGGAGTTCGACAACCATGGAAATCGCTTTGGGACCCCAAAACGCTGAGTAATAGTCCATGAAACGGGCCAGGATCGGCCAAAACTGCGAGTGTTGATGACCGACACGTAATCACACATTAGGGTTCAAAACCTATGGAAATCGCTTCGGGACCCAAAAACGGTGAGTAATAGTGCACGAAACATGTCAGAATTGGCCAAAATTGTCAGTGTTGACGACAGACACATAAATGCACCCCGGGGTTCATCAATCGTGGAAGTTGCTCTGTGTCCCCAAAAC
>NW_025228849.1:0-882 GCF_018294505.1 Triticum aestivum
AGCGAATGAGCAAACTAAAGGAAGGATTGCGTCCTTTTCTTGGTTTGGTTTAGTCCTTTTCGTTTGGTCAATCTAGGCCAGGTACTTCTATGTTGATTTCTACATTGAAAGGAAGGATCCATAGGCTTCAATGTGTTGGGGCTACTAAATTAAAAAAGGAATTATCCTACTATCAAAGGGAATATGTATTCTTGGTTTGGTTTAGTCCTTTTCGTTTGGTCAATCTGGGCCAGGTACTTCTATGTTGATTTCTATATTGAAAGCAAGGATCCATAGGCTTCAATGCGTTGGGGCTACTAAATTAAAAAAGGAATTATCCTACTATTAAAGGGAATAGGTATTCTTGGTTTGGTTTAGTCCTTTTCGTTTGGTCAATCTGGGCCAGGTACTTCTATGTTGATGGGCCTTTTATGGGCTTTCATAGAGGCCGCGAAAAATAATTGGGTCAAAATAAATCAACATTGTGGGAATTGAACACAGGACCTTCTGTCTAGATCTTTGATGTAACTAATTAAGCGAATGAGCAAACTAAAGGAAGGATTGCATCCTTTTCTTGGTTTCGTTTAGTCCTTTTCGTTTGGTCAATCTGGGCCAGGTACTTCTATGTTGATTTCTATATTGAAAGGAAGGATCCATAGGCTTCAATGCGTTGGGGCTACTAAATTAAAAAAGGAATTATCCTACTATTAAAGGGAATATGTATTCTTGGTTTGGTTTAGTCCTTTTCGTTTGGTCAATCTGGGCCAGGTACTTCGATGTAACTAATTTAGCGAATGAGCAAACTAAAGGAAGGATTGCGTCCTTTTCTTGGTTTGGTTTAGTCCTTTTCTAGATCTTCGATGTAACTAATTTAGCGAATGAGCAAACTAAAGGAAGGATTGC
>NW_025228849.1:1684-2841 GCF_018294505.1 Triticum aestivum
GTTTGGTCAATCTGGGCCAGGTACTTCTATGTTGATTTCTATATTGAAAGGAAGGATCCATAGGCTTCAATGTGTTGGGGCTACTAAATTAAAAAAGGAATTATCCTCCTATTAAAGGGAATAGGTAGTCTTCGTTTGGTTTAGTCCTTTTCGTTTGGTCAATCTGGGCTAGGTACTTCTATGTTGATGGGCCTTTTATGGGCTTTCATAGAGACCGCGAAAAATAATTGGGTCAAAATAAATCAACATTGTGGGAATTGAACACAGGACCTCCTGTCTAGATCTTCGATGTAACTAATTAAGCGAATGAGCAAACTAAAGGAAGGAATGCATCCTTTTCTTGGTTTGGTTTAGTCCTTTTCGTTTGGTCAATCTGGGCCAGGTACTTCTATGTTGATTTCTATATTGAAAGGAAGGATCCATAGGCTTCAATGTGTTGGGGCTACTAAATTAAAAAGGAATTATCCTACTATTAAAGGGAATATGTATTCTTGGTTTGGTTTAGTCCTTTTGTTTGGTCAATCTAGGCCAGGTACTTCTATGTTGATGGGCCTTTTATGGGCTTTCATAGAGACCACGAAAAATAATTGGGTCAAAATAAATCAACATTGTGGGAATTGAACACAGGACCTTCTGTCTAGATCTTCGATGTAACTATTTAAGCGAATGAGCAAACTAAAGGAAGGATTGCATCCTTTTCTTGGTTTCGTTTAGTCCTTTTCGTTTGGTCAATCTGGGCCAGGTACTTCTATGTTGATTTCTATATTGAAAGGAAGGATCCATAGGCTTCAATGTGTTGGGGCTATTAAATTAAAAAAGGAATTATCCTACTATTAAAGGGAATAGGTACTCTTGGTTTGGTTTAGTCCTTTTCGTTTGGTCAATCTGGGCCAGGTACTTCTATGTTGATGGGCCTTTTATGGGCTTTCATAGAGACCGCGAAAAATAATTGGGTCAAAATAAATCAACATTGTGGGAATTGAACACAGGACCTCCTGTCTAGATCTTCGATGTAACTAATTAAGCGAATGAGCAAACTAAAGGAAGGATTGTGTCCTTTTCTTGGTTTGGTTTAGTCCTTTTCGTTTGGTCAATCTGGGCCAGGTACTTCTATGTTGATTTCTATATTGAAAGGAAGGATCCATAGGCTTCAATGT
>NW_025228849.1:4848-5181 GCF_018294505.1 Triticum aestivum
GACCTTCTGTCTAGATCTTTGATTTAACTAATTAAGCGAATGAGCAAACTAAAGGAAGGATTGCATCCTTTTCTTGGTTTGGTTTAGTCCTTTTCGTTTGGTTAATCTGGGCCAGGTACTTCTATGTTGATTTCTATATTGAAAGGAAGGATCCATAGGCTTCAATGTATTGGGGCTACTAAATTAAAAAAGGAATTATCCTACTATTAAAGGAAATAGGTATTCTTGGTCTGGTTTAGTCCTTTTCGTTTGGTCAATCTGGGCCAGGTACTTCTATGTTGATGGGCCTTTTATGGGCTTTCATAGAGACCGCGAAAAATAATTGGGTCAAAA
>NW_025228849.1:6278-6940 GCF_018294505.1 Triticum aestivum
TGGGTCAAAATAAATCAACATTGTGGGAATTGAACACAGGACCTCCTGTCTAGATCTTCGATGTAACTAATTAAGCGAATGAGCAAACTAAAGGAAGGATTGTGTCCTTTTCTTGGTTTGGTTTAGTCCTTTTCGTTTGGTCAATCTAGGCCAGGTACTTCTATGTTGATTTCTATATTGAAAGGAAGGATCCATAGGCTTCAATGTGTTGGGGCTACTAAATTAAAAAAGGAATTATCCTACTATTAAAGGGAATAGGTATTCTTGTTTTGGTTTAGTCCTTTTAATTTGGTCAATCTAGGCCAGGTACTTCTATGTTGGTGGGCCTTTTATGGGCTTTCATAGAGACCGCGAAAAATAATTGGGTCAAAATGAATCAACATTGTGGGAATTGAACACAGGACCTCATGTCTAGATCTTCGATGTAACTAATTCAGCGAATGAGCAAACTAAAGGAAGGATTGCGTCCTTTTCTTGGTTTGGTTTAGTCCTTTTTGTTTGGTCAATCTGGGCCAGGTACTTCTATGTTGATTTCTATATTGAAAGGAAGGATCCATAGGCTTCAATGTGTTGGGGCTACTAAATTAAAAAAAGGAATTATCCTACTATTAAAGGGAATAGGTGTTCTTGGTTTGGTTTAGTCCTTTTCATTTGGTCAATCT
>NW_025228849.1:6950-7669 GCF_018294505.1 Triticum aestivum
GCGACAGGGACTCGCTCGCCTACGAGGCCGAGGCGCGCCTGCACGCCCCCGTCTACGACTGCGTCGCCCACATCTCCGTCCTCCAGCTCAAGAGCAAGCAGGTCGCCAGCTACATCGGCCAGGCCGCCGACGCGCCCTTCGTCCCCGTGCAGCACCCCCACGCCAACGAGCTGCACGGCAGGGCGCGGGCGCGGCGCAGCGGAGGGCGGGACCTCGCAGCCGCCGGTGTAGGGCGGGGCAGTGCGAAGCGGAGGGCAACCAGCGGTGAATGCGCAGGCGACAGGGCGCGGGTGGCGAGCGGGCGCAGGCGAGGCTGGCTGCTGCTGCGGTCGGCGAGGCGGCGCAGACTCGGGGCTGGGCGGACAATTTGGGGTCGTTTGCCGCGCCGGGCGCCTCCAACTTGACCCGGACATGCATGTCCGTTTTGCTACCCATTGCCACCCCAAACAGACTGAATCCGGACGAAACGGACGTCCGTTTGGGGTCGTGCAGTGGAGTTGGTCTTACATGTTATGGTGTCTAAAAGTTGTAATTTTCAGGCATCGGGTTGTGTTCTGGTCGGGCTTACACGTTGTGGTGCCGAAAAGTTGTAATTTTCAGGCATCGGGTTGTGTTTGGGCCGAGCTTACACGTGGGGGTTTTGAAAAGGAGTAATTTTCTGGCCTCGGGTTGTGTTTGGGTCGGGCTTACACGTGGCGGTGTCGAAAAGGAGTAATTTT
>NW_025228849.1:8848-10333 GCF_018294505.1 Triticum aestivum
ACGCTAAGTGGTGGAAACATGTATGAAGAAGTACACCCCTGCAGGGTTATCATGATCTATTCGAATAGCCGCGTCCGCGGTAAAGGACTACTTGGTTGCCTATACAGTTCATAGACAAGTAAATGGAAACTACTAAAAGCCTCAAGATAAGTGTGAGTGCCGAGGATGGCTCTTCCGTAGGAAGACGGAGGTGGATCCTCGGTAGTGTATTGAAGTGGTGAGTAGTGGACTCGTGTACGCAAAACCATTTCAAGTTGGAGTCTCGTAGGATAGCCTAGCCAAGAGTCAAAGCTGGCTTGCTGCAATAACTCCACCAACCCTTCTTGATAATGTGCATGTATGTAGGATCTGATGTAAGTCTTGCTGAGTACCCTTGTACTCATGTTGCTATAATTTACATTTTTACAGAAGACGCTGCAACCCCTTCTGATGGGTTCTTTGTAGACGTTGACATCAATGAGTAGGCTAAGGCCCAGGTGGTGATCCTGAGCTTGTGAAGGACCATGTAGTATAGCTAGGCTTTCCAAGCCTCTGTTATTCTACTAGTTGTCTATACTTAGACAAGTTACTTCCGCTGTCGGTTTGTATGACTGTATGACTTGAATGTTGGGTCGTGTGACCCGTACCTGTGTGTATGATTATGTATGGCTCCCTGAGCCTTAAATAAAGTACTTGTGTCGTAGAGTCATGTTGTGATGCCATGTTGTATTTGCACGTATCGAGCATACTGTGTGTATGTTATTGAAATGCTTGGTATGTGTGGGATCTGACTATCTAGTTGTTTATCTTTAGTAGCCTCTCTTACCGGGAAATGTCTCCTAGTGTTACCACTGAGCCATGGTAGCTTGCTACTGCTCTGGAACACTTAGGCTGGCCGGCATGTGTCCTTCTTCATTCCGGTGTCTGTCCCTTCGGGGAAATGTCACGCATTGAGTACCGGAGTCCTGTTAGCCCGCTACAGCCCGTTTTACCGGAGTCCTGCTAGCCCAGTGCTACAGCCCGGACCCACTTGCTGATGACCGACACGTTCGGAGCTGGGTCATGGATGCCTGTCCCTCTAAGTCTGTGCCACTTTGGGTTTACGACTAGACATGTCAGCCCGGGCTCCTTATCATATGGATGCTAGCGACACTATCATATACGTGAGCCAAAAGGCGCAAACGGTCCCGGGCAAAGGTAAGGCGACACCCGTGGGATACTGTGCGTGAGGCCGCAAAGTGATATGAGGTGTTACAGGCTAGATCGATGTGACATCGAGTCGGGGTCCTGACACTTACATGTGGCGGTGTCGAAAAGTTGTAATTTTCAGGCATTTGGTTGTGTTTGGGTCGGGCTTACTCATGGTGGTGTCGAAAAGGAGTAATTTTCTGGCCTGGGGTTGTGTTCGGGTCGGGCTTACATGTGACGGTGTCGAAAAGGAGTAATTTCAGGCATCGGGTTGTGTTTGGGTCGGGCTTATACGTGGCGGTGTCAAAAACATGTAAT
>NW_025228849.1:10343-11333 GCF_018294505.1 Triticum aestivum
TTATCTTTGGGTCGGGCTTACACGTGCTGGTGTCGAAAAGGAGTAATTTTCTGGCCTCGGGTTGTGTTTGGGTCTCAAGCTGGCCTTACACATGGAGACGTTAAAAAAGTGTCATCCGGGCCATGCTTTTGGGCTTCAGGCTAGCATGTGGTAGGGAGTTACACTTGGAATGGATGAAAAATGTTGTTCGGGCCATAGTATTGGGCTTCAGACTAGCATTCAGCTTACATGTGGCGGTGTCAAAAAGGAGTAATTTTCAGGCAGAGGGTTGTGTTTGCGTCGGGCTTACACATGGCTGTGTCGAAAAGTTGTAATTTTCAGGCATCGGGTTGTGTTCTGGTCGGGCTTACACGTTGTGGTGTCGAAATGTTGTAATTTTCAGGCATCAGGTTGTGTTTCGGTCGGGCTTACACGTTGTGGTGTCGAAAAGTAGTAATTTTCAGGCCTCAGGTTATGTTTGGGTCACGCTTACACGTGGGGGTGTCGAAAAGGAGTAATTTTCAGGCCTTGGGTTGTGTTTGGGTTGGGCTTATAGGTGGCGGTGTCGAAAAGGAGTAATTTTCAGGCATCGGGTTGTGTTCGGGTCGGGCTTACACGTCGTGGTGTCAAAAAGTTGTAATTTTTCGGCATCGGGGTGTGTTCTGGTCGGGCTTACACATGGGGTGTCGAAATGGACTTACATGTGGCGGTGTCGAAAACATGTACTCCCTCCGTCCCAAAATTCTTGTCTTAGATTTGTCTAAATACGAATGTATCAAGTCACGTTTTAGTATTAGGTTCAACCTTATCTAGACAAATGTAAGACAAGAATTTTGGGACAGAGGGAGTAATTTTTAGGCATCGGGTTGTGTTTGGGTCGGGCTTACACGTGGCGGTGTCGAAAAGTTGTAGTTTTCAGGCATCAGGTAGTGTTTGGGTCGGGCTTACACGTCGCGGTGTCGAAAAGTAGTAATTTTCTGGCCTAAGGTTGTGTTTGGGTCAGGCTTACGC
>NW_025228849.1:11343-12275 GCF_018294505.1 Triticum aestivum
AAAGGAGTAATTTTCAGGCATCGGGTTGTGTTTGGGTCGGGCTTACATATGGCGGTTTGGAAAAGGAGTAATTTTTAGGCCTCGGGTTGTGTTCTGGTCGGGCTTACATGTGGCAGTGTCGAAAAGGAGTAATTTTCAGGCCTTGGGTTGTGTTTGGGTCGGGCTTACACGTGGCGGTGTCGAAAAGGAGTAATTTTCAGGCCTCGGGTTGTGTTTGGGTCGGGCTTACTGTCACACCCTAGCTAGTTCATGCATTAGAGTGTTGCATCATGTTTATTCTTTCATCAGAAACCTGAAATGGGGATGACAGAACCCCCAGTCCCCTCTGAAACCAATTAGGGTTTACTAAAAACTTTTTTAATGAACCTGAAATGCCCTTCTAAAATGCCCATCATTTTTGTCCTGGTTCAGAACCTCTGCCAAAAGTGATGCACATTTTCCTAGGCCATCCAAGGGTTTTTGAATTAAATCATAAATATTTGAATTTGGGCATTTAAAATTATATAAAATATTTAAATGCTCAAATATCTCCAAACTAAAATGTTTCATGTTGGAAATAATCCAACTATGGACCAGGAGTAGTTTGGTGATTTCAGGAGTTGCCTAAGTATTTTTAATAAATCAACAAAGTTGCAGAAGTATTAAAAAATACAGAAAACAGAAAAAATGGAAAAACTTACCTGATGCCAGCACCCGGCCCACCTGCCGGCCCAGCCCAGCGCCGCTCCAGCGAGCTGCTTGCCGGCCAGGCAGGCAGGCAGGTGCCCGACGGCGACCGCAGCGCGCGCCACGCACCTGCTCGCCGCCTCGCCGCTCCCCTCGCCCGGTGACGTCGTGGATCGGCCTCCCTCTCTCCCCCGAACCCCCAGACACCCCCTCTCCTCTCCAGCTCCTCCCCCTCGCGCTCCCCCGCCATGACCGATGCCACCACC
>NW_025228849.1:12828-13355 GCF_018294505.1 Triticum aestivum
TGTGTTTGGGTCGGACTTACACGTGGTGGTGTCGAAAAGGAGTAATTTTCTGGCCTCGGGTTGTGTTTGGGTCGGGCTTGCACGTGGTTGTGTCGAAAATGAGTAATTTTCGGGTCTCATGCTGGCCTTACACATGGAGACGTTAAAAAAGTGTCATCCGGGCCATGCTTTTGGGCTTCAGGCTAGCATGCGGTAGGGAGTTACACTTGGAATGGATGAAAAATGTTGTTCGGGCCGTAGTATTGGGCTTCACACTAGCGTTTGGCTTACATGTGGCGGTGTTGAAAAGGAGTAATTTTTAGGCAGAGGGTTGTGTTTGGGTTGGGCTTACACGTGGCTGATTCGAAAAGTTGTAATTTTCAGGCATCGGGTTGTGTTCTGGTCGGGCTTACACGTTGTGGTGTCGAAATGTTATAATTTTCAGGCATCGGGTTGTGTTCCGGTCGGGCTTACACGTTGTGGTGTGGAAAATTAGTAATTTCCAGGCCATGGAATATGTTTGAGTCGCGCTTACACGTGGGGGTGTC
>NW_025228849.1:13512-14200 GCF_018294505.1 Triticum aestivum
TATTAAAGGGAATAGGTATTCTTGGTTTGGTTTAGTCCTTTTCGTTTGGTCAATCTGGGCCAGGTACTTCTATGTTGATGGGCTTTTTATGGGCTTTCATAGAGACCGCGAAAAATAATTGGGTCAAAATAAATCCACATTGTGGGAATTGAACACAGGACCTCCTGTCTAGATCTTCGATGTAACTAATTAAACGAATGAGCAAACTAAAGGAAGGATTGCGTCCTTTTCTTGGTTTGGTTTAGTCCTTTTCATTTGGTCAATCTGGCCCAGGTACTTCTATGTTGATTTCTATATTGAAAGGAAGGATCCCTAGGCTTCAATGTGTTGGGGCTACTAAATTAAAAAGGGAATTATCCTACTATTAAAGGGAATAGGTGTGACGCCCGAGTAATTAAGCTACAGTGATCCTCTGCTAGTGAAGCCACGTCACCTCGATTATAGCTGCTAATCTTGAGTTAGTTCAAAACCGGTCCAAAATTCAAAATTCAAATTAATGATAACAATAAAAGTTTTCAAAAATTAAAACTAAAAAGTTCGGTGGTTGTCAAATATTACATAGGTAATTATGGTGGAGTGCACACATTATTATAGGTGTCTGAATATTTTAAAATGAATTAAAACAGAAAAGGAAAAATAAGAAAAGAAAAAAAAACCGAATAGATAAAGGGAGGGGGGAAAACCCCCT
>NW_025228849.1:14210-14738 GCF_018294505.1 Triticum aestivum
TTATGGTCTTTCATAGAGACCGCGAAAAATAATTGGGTCAAAATAAATCAACATTGTTGGAACTGAACACATGACCTTCTGTCTAGATCTTCGATGTAACTAATTAAGCGAATGAGCAAACTAAAGGAAGGGTTGCGTCCTTTTCTTGGTTTGGTTTAGTCCTTTTCGTTTGGTCAATCTGGGCCAGGTACTTCTATGTTGATTTCTATATTGAAAGGAAGGATCCATAGGCTTCAATGTGTTGGGGCTACTAAACTAAAAAAGGAATTATCCTACTATTAAAGGGAATATGTATTCTTGGTTTGGTTTAGTCATTTTCGTTTGGTCAATCTGGGCCAGGTACTTCTATGTTGATGGGCCTTTTATGGGCTTTCATAGAGACCGCAAAAAATAATTGGGTCAAAATAAATCAACATTGTGGGAATTGAACAGGGGACCTTCTGTCTAGATCTTCGATGTAACTAATTAAGCGAATGAGCAAACTAAAGGAAGGATTGTGTCCTTTTCTTTGTTTGGTTCAGTCCTTTT
>NW_025228849.1:15396-15694 GCF_018294505.1 Triticum aestivum
GTAATTAAGCTACAGTGATCCTCTGCTAGTGAAGCCACGTCACCTCGATTATAGCTGCTAATCTTGAGTTAGTTCAAAACCGGTCCAAAATTCAAAATTCAAATTAATGATAACAATAAAAGTTTTCAAAAATTAAAACTAAAAAGTTCGGTGGTTGTCAAATATTACATAGGTAATTATGGTGGAGTGCACACATTATTATAGGTGTCTGAATATTTTAAAATGAATTAAAACAGAAAAGGAAAAATAAGAAAAGAAAAAAAAACCGAATAGATAAAGGGAGGGGGGAAAACCCCCT
>NW_025228849.1:16262-23170 GCF_018294505.1 Triticum aestivum
CTAATGGCTAATTAACTACTGTTAATTAAACTAAACCCTAATTAAACCTAACAGTGTATGGCAGGTGGGTCCCACGGGACCCACATGTCAGGTTGACCAGGTCAAACGGTCAACGCTGACTGCTGACGTCAGCATGACATCATGCTGACGTCATAAATCCATTTTTTCGAATTAATTAATTAATTAATTAAATTCCAGAAATTAATAAAATCTTTAGAAAATCATATCTTTTAATCCGTAACTCGGATTAAATTATTTTCAACATGAAAGTTGCTCAGAACGACGAGACGAATCCGAATACGCGGTCCGTTCGTCCGCCACACACCCCTAACCTATCGAACCCGCAACTTTCCCCCTCCGGCTCCTCTGCCCGAAAACACGAAACACCGGGAATACTTCCCGGATGCTTCCCCCCTTCATCGGTATCACCTCCTACCGCGTAGAACACGTCTAGCTGTGCCTGTTATCCTGTTATGCACTTGCTTGCTATGTATTTACTGTTTCTCCCCCCTCTTCTCTCCGGTAGACTACGAGACCGACGCTGCTGCTGACCAGTTCGACTACGGAGTTGACGACCCCTCTCTCTTGCCAGAGCAACCAGGAAAGCCCCCCCTTTGATCACCAGATATCGCCTATTCTCTTCTATACTGCTTGCATTAGAGTAGTGTAGCCTGTTACTGCTTTTCGTTAATCCTATTCTGATGCATAGCTTGACATTGTCGCTACATCTGTTGATACCTTACCTGCAATCCTAAATGCTTAGTATAGGATGCTAGTGTTCCATCAGTGGCCCTACACTATTGTCAGTCTGCCTTGCTATACTATTGGGCCGTGATCACTCGAGAGGTGATCACGGGTATATACTATACATACATACATACTATACAGATGGTGACTAAAGTCGGGTCAGCTCATTGAGTACCCGCAAGTGATTCTGACGAGGGGGCTGAAAGGACAGGTGGCTCCATCCCGGTAGAGGTGGGCCTGGGTTCCCGACGGCCCTCGACTGTTATTTTGTGGCGGAGCGACAGGGCAGGTTGAGACCACCTAGGAGACAGGTGGGCCTGGCCCTGTTCGGCGTTCGTGGATACTTAACACGCTTAACGAGATCTTGGTATTTGATCTGAGTTGGCTACGAGCCTATACGCACTAACCATCTACGTGGGAGTAGTTATGGGTATCCCGACGTCGTGGTATCAGCCGAAGCACTTCAGACGTCAGCGATGGAGCGGCGCGCGCCGGATTGGACTGGAACGCCACTAGGCTAGGTCTGCTTCCGGCCGCCCACGCAACGTGCAGGTGTGCTCAGGGCGATGGGCCCAGACCCCTGCGCGCTTAGGTTTAGACCGGCGTGCTGGCCTCTCTGTTTTGCCTAGGTGGGGCTGCGACGTGTTGATCTTCCGAGGCCGGGCATGACCCAGGAAAGTGTGTCCGGCCAAATGGGATCGAGCGTGTTGGGTTATGTGGTGCACCCCTGCAGGGAAGTTAATCTATTCGAATAGCCGTGATCTTCGGTAACAGGACGACTTGGAGTTGTACCTTGACCTTATGACAACTAGAACCGGATACTTAATAAAACACACGCTTCCAAGTGCCAGATACAACCGGTGGTCGCTCTCTCTCAGGGATATGAGGAGGGGATCGCCGGGTAGGGTTATGCTATGCGATGCTACTTGGAGATGCTGCTTGGAGATGCTACTTGAAGATGCTACTTGGAGGACTTCAATCTACTCTCTCCTACATGCTGCAAGACGGAGGCTGCCAGAAGCGTAGTCTTCGACAGGATTAGCTATCCCCCTCTTATTCTGGCATTCTGCAGTTCAGTCCACCGATATGGCCTCCCTACACATATACCCATGCATATGTAGTGTAGTTCCTTGCTTGCGAGTACTTTGGATGAGTACTCACGGTTGCTTTCTCCCCCCTTTTTCCCCCTTTCCCTTCTTTCTGGTTGTCGCAACCAGATGCTGGAGCCCTGAAGCCAGACGCCACCATCGACGACGACCCCTACTACACTAGAGGTGCCTACTACTACGTGTAGCCCGTTGACGATGACCAGGAGTAGTTAGGAGGATCCCAGGCAGGATGCCTGCGCCTCTTTCGATCTGTATCCCAGTTTGTGCTAGCCATCTTATGGCAGCTTGTTTAACTTATGTCTCTACTCAGATATTGTTGCTTCCGCTGACTCGTCTATGATCGAGCACTTGTATTCGATCCCTCGAGGCCCCTGGCTTGTATTATGATGCTTGTATGACTTATTTTTAGTTGTAGAGTTGTGTTGTGATATCTTCCCGTGAGTCCCTGATCTTGATCGTACACATTTGCGTGCATGGTTAGTGTACAATTAAATCGGGGGCGTCACAAGTTGGTATCAGAGCCGACTGCCTGTAGGAATCCCCCTTTCCAACTCCTTGGCCGAAGTCGAGTCTAGTCGTTGAAAAACTTTTACTAACATGGCTGTGTGGCCCATGGGCCCATGTCGCCATCGGGAGGTATTAGGATCTTTTATTCCTCGACCTTTACTCTGGGATTCTGAACCCTCTTCTATTCGGGTTAAACGATTTTTACTAAAAACTAACTTTAGGTTCTCGAAAATACTTTCTCCCGGAGAGCCCTTTCAGTCCAGATGGTCACCGACTGCACCAGAAGATTTCGGAGATACTCTTTGATATTCTCTCGAGACTTTGTGCCCATCACTTTTGCTATTCCCGACCACCGATAAATCCTTATGGATAACTACTTACACTTGCCATTCTTACGATCATTCCCCATTGTTCTTGTTATTACAAGATACCCGAAGTTTTCTCTATTGTTCCGAGAATACTTCGTGCCTACTGCCTAGCAGTTCTTTGCCACATGAATACCCCTTCAAATAAATCGCCGCAGTTGTCAAGTATCCGCTCATTCCCAGTTGTTCATGAGTTTCACAAAAGTCTTCAAAATACTATTCGATCTTCCGAAAATCCTCTGGAGCCTTTGGCTCTTGAAATTCTTGTTTGCTCGCATTATGGTTAATCCCATAAGTCTCGTAGTCTTAATGACATTCCTTGTCATTATCATTTTGAGTCTGTTGACTCAATATGTTTGCGAATGCACGCAATCATCATTGATCCTTATAAATTACTTCTCCGGCTAAGCTGCCATTCTTTTAACTGGAATTGGTTCTCGACCAATCCAATTGTCATTGATTGTACCCTAAGGCTATTCAACATATCCATCCCTACTCAGAGCATTGCTTCTGATCCTTCGCTTTGTAAATCATAATTCCTTAGCAATTGAGCTCTAAGTTATTCAGTTGTTTCTATAATCCAATTTCTTGCATTGTTACTTCCTCTGATTGTGTGCCGATGCTCACATCAGCTCTGTTATGGACCGACAGATCCTTTAATGGATTTTATCCGACATTTTCCTTCATATTCAATAGCCTTGTGAGCCTTCCCTTGGATACACAATGCCTTTGGTAAATTGTATCATCTACTTTTCTCGACCTTGCTCTACTTTCGAGCTTGTGTTATTTACTCTTAAAACTTGTGGTATATGTTTCTAAGAAGCCCCTATGGGTTGAACCTATACCTTCATTAAAAACCGTATGAACCGGAAGGTTTTGACAAGTCAACCTTTCTAGTGTTTAGTAGATAATTTTCTACCATACAACTTCTTTGAGAACGAGAAGTGAATGGAAGGTTATGCATTATGAAAGTGGGAGTCGACCTTGAACTTGTGTTCATGCCCATGGACACGATGTAGATCTTATAATTAAAGCTTCTTTTAAATAAATTATTCCTTTGGTATAAGTTCATCTTATATCTAGGATCTGGCCTTTTGCAACCGTGGTTCCGACCATGATTGTTCTTCTTTGATCTCATTTCTCGGACAAGTTAAAACAATTGTCTTCTATGGATCAATACACCAGTCCCACCTTTACTTTGATCTTGTGTCGAGTATTACCCCCCTGGTATCTCGAGATTATCATGGAACTGCATAACTCCTTATGAGTTCTTCATCAAGTGCTACCTTCCCACTGATTCCAATTTTTCGCGGGCTCTGAGTTATTGAACACTCAAAGACACCGATAACTGAACCGAGTCCGCTCTTCGGTTCAACAACTCTTCAGTAAGCTTCTATAAGTACGAGTTTGTACCCGATCACGCCATTCCTAGCCTGTTTGGCTATATCATTGTCGTGACGATTCTAACTGTGCTACCTGGTCCTTATTCTCGGAGCACCAATTTTCGACGATGAACTAACCTTATGTCGATCCTCATCGTCATATCATTTCGCCTTGAACAACAAGCTTGGTTTCGAGTTTGTGTCGTACCCTTGGATCCAATAACCTTTCACTTCATCATTACTTGACATGATGTCGTTACCGATCGATTACATCTTCATGAACTCTCGCGACAAAGGTGTCGTGATCATCAACATTCTGAGCTCATCCATGATATCAATTGAATTCATGATGAGAAATACCATCCTTGCCCTCGATGAATTGTATTATCATCGACCACTTTATTGCCTTCCCACCAACACAAGCTTGTTCATGCTTGGTGTTATACCTTGAGTTCCTTGCTACCCAGCATTTGATCTTCCTTACCTCGGAAGTATTACCATCTCTTTTTGTGAAGAATGTGGTGGGAATTTCACCACCTCTTAATAATTCTTCATAACATAATACTTCTTGCCATCTTCGTTCATTCCTTGGTCCCCGTATTGTTTTCAACCGGAATACCGACCATGGAACTATGACGTGTGAATTCTAAAATTCTAACAACCCTATTGCTTTGAAGTGAATGGGCAATAGTTCATTCTAAGTCCTTCGCTAATTGAATCACCATTCTGACATTGGTCGTGCAACCCAACCCATATTTCGGGCGCACCTTTCAACCAATGTTTAATTGTGTATGTTTTCCTCGAGCATACTTCCTTATATCATTTGATCTGACAAATGTTATCTCCTTGTTCACTTAATGGTGGAAATCCACCTTTTGGGAATCTCGGTGAATTGCCGTTGAGTTCACCAGACACCTCCTTGTCCTCTCCTTGGGTTAATGATGGACTCTTGTTAACGGAAATCACTTCGTAGTTCATTTCCCCGAGAATCTTACAATGTCATCTCGTCAAATTGCATTGCACCTTTTCTTCTCAGGTATCCTAAGTCTGAGGTATCCTGACACCAATCGGATCTGAATCTTGGTCAGATATGATGGTTGGGACAATTTTCCAAGAGTCATGAAGTTGATCCTTTGATGACCCGGTAACATGATGTCATGCCTAGCACCCCCCCCCCCGGCTGGAGGACCTATCATTATAGATTCCTTTTCAGCAAGGTTATCCATTCGTCCATGAGGAAATTGTAAGACTTAATCTACAAGTTATTCCTGATGGATCCTTCATGTTTCCAAAGTCTGACCTTTGCTCGAAGACCATGTCAATGCTATCTCGAAGCATGTCTGTGGTACTCCGTTCATCACCAAGAACATTTGAAGCACAATGCTAAATTTCTCTTTATCAATTATCCAAACACCGTTGTATGGGTAATATCATGAGATTCTTCCCCCCCTTAACTAAATGGTTTTCTACTTTATATCCTGTCATGGATATCTTGCTCTGCTTGTCCTTGGGAAGGATATACCCTTGAATCATGTGTTTTAACACATTTTCCTTTCCATTGTTCTGTTTAATCTGATATTCATATTTTCCTTTCCATTGTTGTGTTTGTCATTCTTGTGATCTATATAATCTAAGCAGTAAAGATTCACTGCTTATGTAAACCCCTCGATGTATAATTGGTCAGTAAGACCCTGTTACGATTGTTGAGGATATTCCGGTAACCACCGATGGACGAGAACTTTGCCTATTGGCCCGCCTCGTTCAACGAGCAGGAAAGTGGTTCTCTTCGTCCCTCGCCCTTGGTATCGACGTTGTTGCCGACTTAATCGACAGGCTACCCTCTGACATGCCTTGCTTGCATGATCTCGCAAGACGTCTCCGCCCTTCCTATTTTTAACCCACATGGTGGGCCCATAACCCACAGTTTAACAGGATCGAAACCTGACTCTCCTGTACACCCCCTGTTCCCAAAGTTATTCCTCATGCGTGGCCTCGTGTGTAATTCACGAGCCACCTTCCGATGAGATCATCAATCTGGTATCAGACGCAATACTTATTCCCATTGCTCTGAACCCCTTTCACACTTCGCTTCAGGCAACGAACGATTGCCTATGCGCTTGAAACTTCTATTTTGCACCTTCTTGTTTTGCTCTCGATATTGTCTTGAATTTCAATTCGAGAGTTACTTTCCGCCACCTTCCTCGTTGTTGTCTACCAAATAATCTACCCTACAGAGATCCATTCTTCGGTATACCCCCTTAATCTTTCGTTAGTACGATGAAATTTCTGAAGAAAGGATGATGACTTCATCATGATGACCTGAAGCAGAGAAAGGAAGACATCAATATAATGGGTCGACCTCTTCGAGAAGAGCAACCAAGACTGAGAAGATTCGTTAGGATTTCGTAACCAGACCTTCCCCCTTATACCCCCTCTTAAATCTCGGGACGAGATTTCTTGTAGTGGAGGAGAATTGTGACGCCCGGGTAATTAAGCTACAGTGATCCTCTGCTAGTGAAGCCACGTCACCTCGATTATAGCTGCTAATCTTGAGTTAGTTCAAAACCGGTCCAAAATTCAAAATTCAAATTAATGATAACAATAAAAGTTTTCAAAAATTAAAACTAAAAAGTTCGGTGGTTGTCAAATATTACATAGGTAATTATGGTGGAGTGCACACATTATTATAGGTGTCTGAATATTTTAAAATGAATTAAAACAGAAAAGGAAAAATAAGAAAAGAAAAAAAAAACAAACCGAATAGATAAAGGGAGGGGGGAAAACCCCCTGGCCAACTG
>NW_025228849.1:23846-24064 GCF_018294505.1 Triticum aestivum
TGCGCCCCGTGCGCCCACGCCGGCGCCGTCCGCTGCCGCCGAGCCCCCTGCTGGCCGTTCCCGCCGCTCGCCGGAGCTGGCCGGCCCTTTCCCCCCTACCCCGCCGGATTCTGGCGCCCCGCCTCGCCCCTGGTGGCCTCGCGTGCGGGTGCCCCTTCGCCCGCACCTCCCGATCGGGCGCACCCGATCCGCTAAGGCCTAGTGGCCCTATGACAACG
>NW_025228849.1:24417-27208 GCF_018294505.1 Triticum aestivum
TAAATAAAAATAATAAAAATAAAAATGATTTAATAAAATTAATTAATTAATTAATTAAGTAAATAATTAATTTAATTAATCCTGATTAATTAACCTAATGGCTAATTAACTACTGTTAATTAAACTAAACCCTAATTAAACCTAACAGCGTATGGCAGGTGGGTCCCACGGGACCCACATGTCAGGTTGACCAGGTCAAACGGTCAACGCTGACTGCTGACGTCAGCATGACATCATGCTGACGTCATAAATCCATTTTTTCGAATTAATTAATTAATTAATTAAATTCCAGAAATTAATAAAATCTTTAGAAAATCATATCTTTTAATCCGTAACTCGGATTAAATTATTTTCAACATGAAAGTTGCTCAGAACGACGAGACGAATCCGAATACGCGGTCCGTTCGTCCGCCACACACCCCTAACCTATCGAACCCGCAACTTTCCCCCTCCGGCTCCTCTGCCCGAAAACACGAAACACCGGGAATACTTCCCGGATGCTCCCCCCCTTCACCGGTATCACCTCCTACCGCGTAGAACACGTCTAGCTCTGCCTGTTATCCTGTTATGCACTTGCTTGCTATGTATTTACTGTTTCTCCGCCCTCTTCTCTCCGGTAGACTACGAGACCGACGCTGCTGCTGACCAGTTCGACTACGGAGTTGACAACCCCTCTCTCTTGCCAGAGCAACCAGGCAAGCCCCCCCTATGATCACCAGATATCGCCTATTCTCTTCTATACTACTTGCATTAGAGTAGTGTAGTCTGTTACTGCTTTTCGTTAATCCTATTCTGATGCATAGCCTGACATTGTCGCTACATCTGTTGATACCTTACCTGCAATCCTAAATGCTTAGTATAGGATGCTAGTGTTCCATCAGTGGCCCTACACTATTGTCAGTCTGCCTTGCTATACTATTGGGCCGTGATCACTCGGGAGGTGATCACGGGTATATACTATACATACATACATACTATACAGATGGTGACTAAAGTCGGGTCAGCTCATTGAGTACCCGCAAGTGATTCTGACGAGGGGGCTGAAAGGACAGGTGGCTCCATCCCGGTAGAGGTGGGCCTGGGTTCCCGACGGCCCTCGACTGTTACTTTGTGGCGGAGCGACAGGGCAGGTTGAGACCACCTAGGAGACAGGTGGGCCTGGCCCTGTTCGGCGTTCGCGGATACTTAACACGCTTAACGAGATCTTGGTATTTGATCTGAGTCGGCTACGAGCCTATACGCACTAACCATCTACGTGGGAGTAGTAATGGGTATCCCGACGTCGTGGTATCAGCCGAAGCACTTCAGACGTCAGCGACGGAGCGGCGCGCGCCGGATTGGACTGGAACGCCACTAGGCTAGGTCTGCTTCCGGCCGCCCACGCAACGTGCAGGTGTGCTCAGGGCGATGGGCCCAGACCCCTGCGCGCTTAGGTTTAGACCGGCGTGCTGGCCTCTCTGTTTTGCCTAGGTGGGGCTGCGACGTGTTGATCTTCCGAGGCCGGGCATGACCCAGGAAAGTGTGTCCGGCCAAATGGGATCGAGCGTGTTGGGTTATGTGGTGCACCCCTGCAGGGAAGTTAATATATTCGAATAGCCGTGATCTTCGGTAACAGGACGACTTGGAGTTGTACCTTGACCTTATGACAACTAGAACCGGATACTTAATAAAACACACCCTTCCAAGTGCCAGATACAACCGGTGGTCGCTCTCTCTCAGGGATATGAGGAGGGGATCGCCGGGTAGGGTTATGCTATGCGATGCTACTTGGAGATGCTGCTTGGAGATGCTACTTGAAGATGCTACTTGGAGGACTTCAATCTACTCTCTCCTACATGCTGCAAGACGGAGGCTACCAGAAGCGTAGTCTTCGACAGGATTAGCTATCCCCCTCTTATTCTGGCATTCTGCAGTTCAGTCCACCGATATGGCCTCCCTACACATATACCCATGCATATGTAGTGTAGTTCCTTGCTTGCAAGTACTTTGGATGAGTACTCACGGTTGCTTTCTCCCCCCTTTTTTCCCCCTTTCCTTCCTTTCTGGTTGTCGCAACCAGATGCTGGAGCCCTGAAGCCAGACGCCACCATCGACGACGACCCCTACTACACTGGAGGTGCCTACTACTACGTGTAGCCCGTTGACGACGACCAGGAGTAGTTAGGAGGATCCCAGGCAGGAGGCCTGCGCCTCTTTCGATCTGTATCCCAGTTTGTGCTAGCCATCTTATGGCAGCTTGTTTAACTTATGTCTGTACTCAGATATTGTTGCTTCCGCCGACTCGTCTATGATCGAGCTCTTGTATTCGAGCCCTCGAGGCCCCTGGCTTGTATTATGATGCTTGTATGACTTATTTTTAGTTGTAGAGTTGTGTTGTGATATCTTCCCGTGAGTCCCTGATCTTGATCGTACACATTTGCGTGCATGGTTAGTGTACGATTAAATCGGGGGCGTCACAATAGGTATTCTTGGTTTGGTTTAGTCCTTTTCGTTTGGTCAATCTGGGCCAGGTACTCCTATGTTGATGGGCTTTTTATGGGCTTTCATAGAGACTGCGAAAAATAATTGGGTCAAAATAAATCCACATTGTGGGAATTGAACACAGGACCTCCTGTCTAGATCTTCAATGTAACTAATTAAGCGAATGAGCAAACTAAAGGAAGGATTGCGTCCTTTTCTTGGTTTGGTTTAGTCCTTTTCGTTTGGTCAATCTGGGCCAGGTACTTCTATGTTGATTTCTATATTGAAAGGAAGGATCCATAGGCTTCAATGTGTTGGGGCTACTAAAATA
>NW_025228849.1:29535-30194 GCF_018294505.1 Triticum aestivum
GGAATTATCCTACTATTAAATGGAATAGGTATTCTTGGTTTGGTTTAGTCCTTTTCGTTTGGTCAATCTGGGTCAGGTACTTCTATGTTGATGGGCCTTTTATGGGCTTTCATAGAGACCGCGAAAAATAATTGAGTCAAAATAAATCAACATTGTGGGAATTGAACACAGGACCTCCTGTCTAGAACTTTGATGTAACTAATTAAGCGAATGAGCAAACTAAAGGAAGGATTGCGTCCTATTCTTGGTTTGGTTTAGTCCTTTCGTTTGGTCAATCTGGGCCAGGTACTTCTATGTTGATTTCTATATTGAAAGGAAGGATCCATAGGCTTCAATGTGTTGGGGCTACTAAATTAAAAAAGAATTATCCTACTATTAAAGGTAATAGGTATTCTTGGTTTGGTTTAGTCCTTTTCGTTTGGTCAATCTGGGCCAGGTTCTTCTATGTTGATGGGCCTTTTATGGGCTTTCATAGAGATCGCGAAAAATAATTGGGTCAACATAAATCAACATTGTGGGAATTGAACACAGGACCTCCTGTCTAGATCTTCGATGTAACTAATTAAGTGAATGAGCAAACTAAAGGAAGGATTGTGTCCTTTTCTTGGTTTGGTTTTGTCCTTTTCGTTTGGTCAATCTGGGCCAGGTACTTCTATGTT
>NW_025228849.1:31177-31856 GCF_018294505.1 Triticum aestivum
GAAAAATAATTGGGTCAAAATAAATCAACATTGTGGGAATTGAACACAGGACCTCCTGTCTAGATCTTCGATGTAACTAATTAAGCGAATGAGCAAACTAAAGGAAGGATTGCGTCCTTTTCTTGGTTTGGTTTAGTCCTTTTCGTTTGGTCAATCTGGGCCAGGTACTTCTATGTTGATTTCTATATTGAAAGGAAGGATCCATAGGCTTCAATGTGTTGGGGCTACTAAATTAAAAAAGGAATTATCCTACTATTAAAGGGAATAGGTATTCTTGGTTTGGTTTAGTCCTTTTCGTTTGGTCAATCTGGGCCAGGTACTTCTATGTTGATTTCTATATTGAAAGTAAGCATCCATAGGCTTCAATGTCTTGGGGCTACTAAATTAAAAAAGGAATTATCCTACTATTAAAGGGAATATGTATTCTTGGTTTGGTTTAGTCCTTTTCGTTTGGTCAATCTGGGCCAGGTACTTCTATGTTGATGGGCCTTTTATGGGCTTTCATAGAGACCGGGAAAAATAATTGGGTCAAAATAAATCAACATTGTGGGAATTGAACACAGGACCTCCTGTCTAGATCTTCGATGTAACTAATTAAGCGAATGAGCAAACTAAAGGAAGGATTGCGTCCTTTTCTTGGTTTGGTTTAGTCCTTTTCGTTTGGTCAATCTGGGCCAGG
>NW_025228849.1:31866-32406 GCF_018294505.1 Triticum aestivum
TGAACACAGGACCTTCTATCTAGATCTTCAATGTAACTAATTAAGCGAATGAGCAAACTAAAGGAAGGATTGCGTCCTTTTCTTGGTTTGGTTTAGTCCTTTTCGTTTGGTCAATCTGGGCCAGGTACTTCTATGTTGATTTCCATATTGAAAGGAAGGATCCATAGGCTTCAATGTGTTGGGGATACTAAATTAAAAAAGCAATTATCCAACTATTAAAGGGAATAGGTATTCTTGGTTTGGTTTAGTCCTTTTCGTTTGGTCAATCTAGGCCAGGTACTTCTATGTTGATGCTCCTTTTATGGGCTTTCATAGAGACCACGAAAAATAATTGGGTCAAAATAAATCAACATTGTGGGAATTGAACACAGGACCTTCTGTCTAGATCTTCGATGTAACTAATTAATCGAATGAGCAAACTAAAGGAAGGATTGCGTCCTTTTCTTGCTTTGGTTTAGTCCTTTTCATTTGGTCAATCTGGGGCAGGTACTTCTATGCTGATTTCTATATTGAAAGGAAGGATCCATAGGCTTCAATGTG
>NW_025228849.1:32445-33561 GCF_018294505.1 Triticum aestivum
TAGATCTTCGATGTAACTAATTAAGCGAATGAGCAAACTAAAGGAAGGATTGCGTCCTTTTCTTGGTTTGGTTTAGTCCTTTTCGTTTGGTTAATCTGGGCCAGGTACTTCTATGCTGATTTCTATATTGAAAGGAAGGATCCATAGGCTTCAATGTGTTGGGGCTACCAAATTAAAAAAGGAATTATCCTACTATTAAAGGGAATAGGTATTCTTGGTTTGGTTTAGTCCTTTTCGTTTGGTCAATCTGGGCCAGGTACTTCTATGTTGATGGGGCTTTTATGGGCTTTCATAGAGACCGCGAAAAATAATTGGGTCAAAATAAATCAACATTGTGGGAATTGAACACAGGACCTTCTGTCTAGATCTTCGATGTAACTAATTAAGCGAATGAGCAAACCAAAGGAAGGATTGCAAACTTTTCTTGGTTTGGTTTAGTCCTTTTCGTTTGGTCAATCTAGGCCAGGTACTTCTATGTTGATTTCTATATTGAAAGGAAGGATTCATAGGCTTCAATGTGTTGGGGCTACTAAATTAAAAAAGGAATTATCCTACTATTAAAGGGAATAGGTATTCTTGGTTTGGTTTAGTCCTTTTCGTTCGGTCAATCTGGGCCAGGTACTTCTATGTTGATGGGCCTTTTATGGGCTTTCATAGAGACCGCGAAAAATAATTAGGTCAAAATAAATCAACATTGTTGGAACTGAACACAGGACCTTCTGTCTAGATCTTCGATGTAACTAATTAAGCGAATGAGCAAACTAAAGGAAGGATTGTGTCCTTTTCTTGGTTTGGTTTAGTCCTTTTCGTTTGGTCAATCTGGGCCAGGTACTTCTATGTTGATTTCTATATTGAAAGGAAGGATCCATAGGCTTCAATGCATTGGGGCTACTAAATTAAAAAAGGAATTATCCTACTATTAAAGGGAATAGGTATTCTTGGTTTGGTTTAGTCCTTTTCGTTTGGTCAATCTGGGCCAGGTACTTCTATGTTGATGGGCCTTTTATGGGCTTTCATAGAGACCGCGAAAAATAATTGGGTCAAAATAAATCAACATTGTGGGAATTGAACACAGGACCTTCTGTCTAGATCTTCGATGTAACTAATTAAGCGAAT
>NW_025228849.1:34277-34860 GCF_018294505.1 Triticum aestivum
TAGATCTTCGACGTAACTAATTAAGCGAATGAGCAAACTAAAGGAAGGATTGCGTCCTTTTCTTGGTTTGGTTTAGTCCTTTTCGTTTGGTCAATCTGGGCCAGGTACTTCTATGTTGATTTCTATATTGAAAGGAAGGATCCATAGGCTTCAATGTGTTGGGGCTACTAAATTAAAAAAGGAATTATCCTGCTATTAAAGGGAATAGGTATTCTTGGTTTGGTTTAGTCCTTTTCGTTTGGTCAATCTGGGCCAGGTACTTCTTTGTTGATTTCTATTTTGAAAGGAAGGATCCATAGGCTTCAATGTGTTGGGGCTACTAAATTAAAAAGGAATTATCCTACTATTAAAGGGAATAGGTATTCTTGGTTTGTTTTAGTCCTTTTCGTTTGGTCAATCTGCGCCAGGTACTTCTATGTTGATGGGCCTTTTATGGGCTTTCATAGAGACCGCGAAAAATAATTGGGTCAAAATAAATCAACATTGTGGGAATTGAATACAGGACCTCCTGTCTAGATCTTCGATGTAACTAATTAAGCGAATGAGCAAACTAAAGGAAGGATTCCGTCCTTTTCTTGCTTTG
>NW_025228850.1:0-5536 GCF_018294505.1 Triticum aestivum
TTCAGTTATTCGTTGTTGTTGTCTTGTCATTGGCTTGCGTGTTGCATTGCATCATGTCATCATGCCATCATATCATTAATTTTTAAAACCTCAACTAAATAAATTGTATGGATTTTTGGTCCATTTAAATCGAGGGATATTCACATAGTGATTTCTCTTTAAAACATATTCAAAGTCTCCTACTATTATTAGGGAGCTATAAAAATATTCCATTCTTTTGGAATTAACCAAAACACACTTGAAAAATCCCCACTCCCTTTCTACTTCAAGTTTGGTCCCCAAACTTTGCCATTTATTATTTCATCATTTTCCGGAGCTCCACCAAAAATCCGAACATTTTTGGACCTTCCTTTCATCAAGTCCTAGTTCAAACCCATTTGAATTTCAAATGAGTTTGAATTTAAATCTTTCAATCATGCCCCTTTCTATTTTTCTTGGAACGAGCATATTTTTGCGAGTCCGGGAAAATAATCCCCTTGCCCAAAATTCTATTTCTACCTTCCTTTCTTCTCCTTTCTTCCTTGATTTATTTTCTATTTTCAGAAAATATAAGAGAGAGAGAAGAGAGAGGTAAGCCCAGCCAGGCCTCTGGCCATTCCCCTCCCCACCAGGCCGGCCCAGTCTTCCTAGGCCCAAGGCCCAGCCGCCCCCACCTTTCCCCGTAACCCTAGCCCGAACCACTCTCATCTCCTCCTCTCCCTCTCGTCCTCCCACACCGCCGCCACACACACGCGCAGCCCTCGATCCCCCTCGCTCCCTCGCCAAGTCCCTCCAGCGCCATCGTCACCCCGCCTCCGTTCGGCTCCACACCGAAGTCCACCGCCGCGGCCCTGTCAAACGTTGGTGACCCCGACGCGCCCACGCCCGATCTGCTTCGGCCCGCCTAGCTCATCATCTCCGCCCCGTGCCTCGTCTCAGCGCCGGCCGCCATGGATGCCGCCATGGACGCCGTCTTCCGCGCCCGGCCTCTCCCTCGCCTCGCCAGTGCCCAATCCCCATCGCCTCCTCCCGTCCCTTGCCGCACCGCGCCTGACCTCCTGGACCCCAAGCCATCATCACTCCTGCTGCAGGGACGCCATGGTCGAGACCGCCTCCTGCAGTTCCTCCACCGCGCCCTGCTTATCCTCCCGCGCCACGCCTCCTTCCTCTCCGCCTCCCCAAGCAGCACCCTCGCCGGCCGGAGTTCTTGCTGCCGCCATTTTCGTTTGGGGCCAGTGCCTCGCCTCTGTTTTGCCTACAGCAGACCCGCATCTCCCGCACCTTGGCCATGGTTGCCGCTGCTCTAAGACACCAGGTCGGCCGCCCGCTCGCCCGTCGTTCTGCTTCGTTGGAGCAGAGAACCAGCGCCGCCCTTCATGCCCATCGCGCCGTGCTTGTTGCATGCCAAGTCAGTGCCGTGGATTTTGTCAAGAGTTCCACTTCGACCCGTGCACGCCTTGTGGATTCGCCAAGTACCCCTACGAACCGTGTATGACTACCGGCGCCGAAGTCCGCGAGTACCACTACGTTTGCGATGTACATCTACACCAAGACCGGACCGACAAGTACCACGACGTCCGTGAACCACTACCGTCGCCCCGAAGATGTTGGATTCGTCAAGTACCTCCCCGAAAAACGAACGTGTACCACTACTTCCACGACGCCCATGAACGTCTACCTCCACGACGACCCGTGAACGTCTACTTCCCTCTACGAACTCGATCCGCCCGAAATGCACGCTTCGAAGGTATAACACCGAGACGATGTTCGTGGACCGAATGCATGTTGTATGAGATGCCCGTTGTTTGCATCGTGTCTGTTTGTCACTCGTTTCCATGCCACTATCCCGTGGGAACCCGGTAGACGGGAGCACCCCACCATCTCTAGCATGTTGCGCACATCGGCACGCCTCCTTTTGCATCGGTATCTCCATGAGTTACCGGGACCGGAATGTTGCCGTGGCACCATTTTGTCTCGCCGCCGTGGCACCCTTTTCATTCCGCCATGGTGACCAAATGCCTCGTATCATGCTCATGTCAACATTTTCATAAAAATTGCATAAAACTTGCATATGTCATCCGCATCATGATAACAACATTTAAAATGTTTAAACTTGTTGTTGCATTAAATTGCTAAAATGCTTTATTTCATAACTAAATAACCATAGCTCGGTTTTAAATAAACTTTATATGTAAATGGGGTAGAATTTTGCCTAGTTTATCATGGTGACCTTTATTTGCATTTTAAACAACTCTAAAATTGTGTTTAGGGCAGAACAGGACCTAATCTAAAATATGCATATGGGAGTTTCCGGAATTGTTGTTCGTTGCTTCCGGCCTCATTTAAACTTGACTAGATAGGTAGTTTTACTTTGCTTCACCCTCTTTCCATGTTAACCAACATTTAATATTGTTGAGTACATAAACAAGATCAAACTAAATAACTTGTTGTGGTGTTTCGTCAATATGCAACTCGTTGCATATTGATCTCCACTTAATTTGTAGAACTGCTTGTGCACTTTGCCATGCCATGCTTCATTAAACCGGACATGCATCATACTCGTTTGTGCATCATGCCATGTTGATGTGTTGGTTATTTACTATGTTGTGTGCTTCTTTTCCGGTGATTGTTTCTTCGGGTTGGTTCCGATAACGTCGCGTTTGTGAGGATCCGTTCAACTACGTCCGTTTGTCTTCTTCATGGACTCGTTCTTCTTCCTTGCGGGATTTCAGGCAAGATGATCATACCCTCGAAATCACTACTATCTTTGCTATGCTAGTTTGCTCGCTCTTTTGCCATGCCAATGCTATGATGCCTACCACTTGCTTGTCAGCCACCCAAATTGCCATGTTCAACCTCTAACCCACCATGTCCTAGCAAACCGTTGATTGGCTATGTTACCGCTTTGCTCAGCCCCTCTTATAGCGTTGTTAGTTGCAGGTGAAGATCGAAGTTTGTTCCTTGTTCGAACATGGAGATGTTGTTCCTTGTTGGAACATGTTTACTTGTTGGGATATCACAATATATCTTACTTAATTAATACATCTATATACTTGGTAAAAGGTGGAAGGCTCGGCCTTATGCCTGGTGTTTTGTTCCACTCTTGCCGCCCTAGTTTCCGTCATATCGGTGTTATGTTCCCGGATTTTGCGTCCCTTACGCGGTTGGGCTATAATGGGAACCCCTTGACAGTTCGCCTTAAGTAAAGCTTCTCCAGCAATGCCCAACATTGGTTTTACCATTTGCCACCTAGCCTTTTCTTTTCCCTTGGGAGTCGCGCTCCTGAGGGTCATCATTATTTTACCCCCCCCCCCCGGGGCCAGTGCTCCTCTGAGTGTTGGTCCACCTGTCAGCTACCGGTGGCTACCAGGGGCAACTCTGGGCTGGCCTACCCGTACCTAGGACAATCTGAGTGTGCCCTGAGAAAGAGATATGTGCAGCTCCTATCGGGATTTGTCGGCACATTCGGGCGGTGTTGCTGGTTTAGTTTTACCCTGTCGAAATGTCTTGTTGTACCGGGATACCGAGTCTGATCGGAATGTCTCGGGTGGAGGTCTATTCCTTCGTTGACCGTGAGAGCTTGTCATGGGCTAAGTTGGGACACCCCTGCAGGGATTTGAACTTTCGAAAGTCGTGCCCGCGGTTATGGGCAGATGGGAATTTGTTAACGTCCAGTTGTAGAAAACCCGAAGTTGACCTTAATTAAAATACATCAACCGCGTGTGTAACCATGATGGTCTCTTTCCGGCGGGGTCCGGGAAGTGAACATGGTTGTTGGAGTTATGCCTGACGTAGGTTGTTATAGGATCACTTCTTGATCATACTTTTATCGACCGTGCTTTGCCTTCTCTTCTCGCTCTCATTTGCGTTTGTTAGCCACCATATATGCTAGCCGCTTGCTGCAGCTCCACCTCATTACTCCATCCTTCCTATAAGCTTAAATAGTCTTGATCTCACGGGTGTGAGATTGCTGAGTCCCCGTGGCTCACAGATACTTCCAAAACCAGCTTGCAGGTGCCGATGAGTCTGTGCAGATGACGCAACCAAGCTCAGGAGGAGCTCGATGAAGATCTTGTCCTTTGTGTTGTTTCCGTTCTAGTTGATCAGTAGTGGAGCCCAGTTGGGGTCGATCGGGGACCTTTGTCGCATTTGGGGTTCTTCTTTTATTTTGGTTCCGTAGTCGGACCTTGATTGTATCTGGATGATGTAATGCTTTATTCATGTAATTGTGTGAAGTGGCGATTGTAAGCCAACTATGTATCTCTTTCCCTTATGTATTACATGGGTTGTGTGAATATTACCTCACTTGCGACATATGCCTTCGATGCGATTATGCCTCTAAGTCGTGCCTCGACACGTGGGAGATATAGTCGCATCGAGGGCGTTACAATATTACTACAGACTATTCTGTTTTTGACAGATTCTGTTTTCTATGTGTTGTTTGCTTATTTTGGTGAATCTATGAGTAGTATCGGAGGGTATGAACCATATATAAGTGGGAATACAGTAGATATTTGTCACATCCCTAGTTCTATTAATGCCTAGTGCTAGCATCTGGTGTTGCATCATGTTTAAATTCCAGTTAACTTGAAATGGGGATGCTTAAACCCTAGCACCAAATGAATTCAACTAGGGTCAAAATAAGATCTTTTTCATTGAACTCAAAATGCCCTCTAAAAATGTTCAACATTTCTGGTTTGAGGTGAAAGCATCTACCAAAAATGGTTTATATTTTTGCAGGACATATTGGGCTCTGAATTAAATCATACTCTATTTGCATTTGGGCATTTAAATACTATAAAATATTTTAAATCCTCAAATAATCATAAACTAAAATGTTTACTGTTGGATATATTCTAAACAGTAGCCATGATTAGTTTCATGATTTTTGGATCTGTTTAAGTATTTTAAATAAAGCCCTTAAAATTTACAGAATAATAGAAAACTGAAATAAATAGAAAAAGGAGAGAGAGAAAGGATCCAGCCACTTACCTGGCGCAGCCCACTGGCCGGCCCAGCACTATGCTGGCCCGTGCCAGTCATCGCCTACCTCTGCCAATAGGCAGAGGAGGGACACGGCGCACGCGCCCGAGCTCGCCACGCCACCACCCTGCTCGTCTGCATCACCTGGTCACCGCTTCGACGCCGCGAACGCCTCCCCGGTGTCGCCCCGGTCCATCCGACACCTCACTCTCCCCCCTGCTCTCTCCCTCGCTTCCTCAACGCCATGGCCGACGCAGCTGCGTCCCCGCCGACGAGCTCCCCCATGGCCACAGCCATCTCCGAGCCCCTCCGACGCGCCCCCGAGCTCCGCCGTGACGCCCCCTTCCTCTCCACCCAGCCGCGCCCCGCCGGAAGCCCTGCAGCGTCGTCCACGGCATCGTCTTCAACCTTTGGCCGCCGGCGAACTCTTCGGGGATTCGCGAGCTCCAGTCCCTCCCCGGCCTCGCCGTTGCCTCTACCGGATTCTCCGTGAGCCCACGCCTCTTTCCCCTCTCTCCCTATGCTCGTCCGCGCCTTCTAGCCACCATGGCCATCGGAGCCGATTGCTCCTCGC
>NW_025228850.1:5717-7623 GCF_018294505.1 Triticum aestivum
GCCGGCCATGTCGCAACCGCGGCTACGGCCGTGCAAGCACACGTCCGAGCTTACCACTGAGATCACCGCACTCCCGCGAGTCGAACACGACTGTCCACGGTTCCTCCCGTGCCTCGCACTGCCCACACCGTTGTTGCCGAACTCCGGCCGCCGCGGAAATGCTCGCCGCCGTCAACTCCGGCCATCCCAGCTGCTGTCGCCACCACCACTAGATGCGAGAGAGCTCCAGCAAGCCGTAGCAGCAAACCACGCTCAAAACGGAGCCCCATAGAGGAATCCCGAGCCCCTTCGCCGTCTCTGGCCCTGCCGGCGACGAGCCCCGGTCAACTCCGGCGAGTTTTGACCAGGTTTGACCCCAATTTGACTTTCGCCTGAGTCACTGATGAGTGGGCCCAGGCCCCAGCTAATCCTGGATTAGTTTTTAATTAAGTTTAGTTACTCCACTGACAATTTTAGTTAGTAGTAGTTTAACACTAATTAATTTAGATTAGTTAGTTAGTCACTGACGTGTGGACCCCACACGTCAGGTTTGACCTGGACCGGCCTCGTTGATTGCTGACGTCAGAATGACACAATGCTGACGCAATAAGTATTTTCTGTATTTATTTCTACACAGGAAATTCCAGAAAATGCTCTAAACTTCTAAAATTCATAGAAATTCAACTGTAACTCCAAATTAAATAATTTATATATGAAAAATGATCAGAAAAATCCAATCTATCCATCTGTACCATTTTCATGCATGTTAGAACAACTTATAGCTGCTGTTTAGCACAAGTCATATAAATGACATTTAAACCTTCACATATGGAGTTTGATTTTGAATCTTGGATTCAAACCAACTCCATTTAACCTGCTGCTAGTTGCATTAGTTCAAACCACATCATATTGCCATGTCATGATCATGCATCATATTGTGCATTGCATTGATTGTGTTCTTCTTTGTTTGTCGGTGTTTGTCCCCTCTCGATAGACGTGACTCCGACGACGAGATCGATGACACCAATGAAGAACTATATTATCTTCAGAAGTGCCAGGCAAGCAAAACCCCCCTTGTTCATTCCGATACAATCCTACTCTCTCGCTCCTGCTCTCTTTTACTGCACTAGGACAACAATGATTCATCTGTTACTTGCTGCGGTAGCTGAACCCCTCTATCCTTTGCATGACCTGTCATTCCACAGTAAATAGATGAAACCCACTAGCATGAGTAGAAGTTGTTTGAGCCCTGATGTGCCTACTCATTCATGCTTGTTTGTCATGCCTGCTACTGCTTAGAGTTGAGTCAGGTCTGATTCATCGGGGATGAATCAGAGGTGTGTGAACATGTCCTACTGTGTGTGAGCTAAGTGTGTGAACACGATTTGGTAAAGGTAGCGGTGAGAGGCCATGTAGGAGTACATGGTGGGTTGTCTCATTGCAGCCGTCCTCAGGAACTGAGTTCTGTTTTTGTGATCCATGATACAGTTACTACCATGCATTGGGCCCGAAACCAATGGACCCTCTCCGCTTCTTATTCACCCTAGTCCTCTGTCCAGGAGTTGCAAGTAGTTTCTGGTGTTTGTAGTATGCTGGAGGCCGTGGGCAGTGCTGACCGAAGGGGTGGGCTGTGATATGGTAGGCACGTGGCACGGTGTACAGGGCGCCTGTTTGGTGTCCCGGGAACCCTGCACACATCGTTTGGGGCTGTGAGCGAAACTCCGGCCGGATCTCCTCATGGATGGAACCCGAATAGGCGATAAACCTGGACTAGAGACTTGAGTGTTTAGGTAGGCCGTGGCCGACACCCACGTTGGGCTTCCGCTTGAAGGTTGCCGAGTACATGTCGTGTAAACGGCGGTAAGTGGTGAGAGCGTGTGTGAAGAAGTACACCCCTGCAGGGTTAACATCATCTATTCGAATAGCC
>NW_025228850.1:10153-33062 GCF_018294505.1 Triticum aestivum
TCTTGCCCAAACCTTGATTTGAGTGAGGGCCATCGTCAAATCAAGTTAGAACCAACGATATACGTAATGTTGTCTTACTCGTGGTTGATTCCTTGAGCATACACCATTACATCTTTTGGTCTGACCAATACTATCACATTGTTCACATAATGGTGGAAGTTCAGTGATATGGAAATTCCGATGAGTTGCTGTTGAGTCCATCAGCAGCATTTTGTCTCCCCCATGATTCGTGTTGAACATTAAGCTAGTGTTGGAAACTTATATAAGCATTATCTTCGTGTTTCGTTCATGAAGAATATGCTTGGATGAAAGAAGTGACTTCCTCGAATTCATGTGCATTGATGCAAGTTGCCGCCATGAGTTCAAGAAAGGTTTGTTTTGTTTCCCTTGGAATCATCCCAAATCAGTCATGCATACGTGCGAAGTATTCTATGGTTTGGTAGATTAATTACCTACACTCCATATGTATTCCTAGCACACCAAGCCACTGATTAATTTGTTCAAGGAGAAGAAGTTCTTCTTAGGATCCGGACTTATGCAAGGGCTTCGATATCCTCGATGGTGATTCCCAACCAGAACTCGGTAGTATTTTTACATATAAGACTACTATGTGGTCATTCTTGTCTTGGATAACGTGCTCACATGTATGTAGTAGAACCAGCTCTTGTTTTGGAGCTTGCTATCGTAGCTCATCTCCTGAGAGTCTCGCAACGTTATCTCGTCGTTTTGTGTTGCAAACTTTCATTTTTATTTCTAGACTTGATGAGTCTGGAATATCCTAACACCAACCAGATCTGAATCTCGGGCAGATATGATGGTTGGAACGTTTCCCAAGAATGATAATAATGGTCTCACTGTAACCGGTAAAGTGGATGTCGTGGCCAACCCAACTAGCTAGAAGGCCTATTATTATAGTATCTTGGTTGAGGAAGTTGATCACCTCCCCATAAGGACTTCATAGGATTTACTCCTTAGTTGTTCCTTATGGATTTTCTTTTGTGCTCCCGAAGTCCGACCTTTTACTTGATGTTCTAGATACCAAACCATGCAAATGGGTTACGCTAGCACATCAAGGAGAACATTAGAAGCGGAGTGCTAAATGTCTCTCGGTCGATCATCCAGATTTAGCCCCCTTGGCCCCGCTAAGGTGAAATCTGAGAAAGTGTTGTCTTCCTTTGTATCTGCATCCTCCACCGGCATTCGTCATGGTAGTATGTTGTGTTGCCAGGATCCCTGACACGGATATTGGTAAAACCTTGATGAATATGGAAATGCTCAAGTTCTTGAAAGCACGCACAAGCATTAGGTGCTATCATAGTTTCTAACCGGGATTGTTCTCAGTTTCCCCGGTTATGCTATAACCATTCCAATAGTGGAATCACTCTCTGCTATTGAGTTTCTCCCCAGTTACTGGAATCATTCCCAGCACTTGTATTTTGTTCCCAACTTGCACTGTCATTGTGCCATCCTATCTTGGGTCCCATCCATTTCCGATGATAGGCAAAATCATCCCTTGTGTTATCTTCAACAAGGTGGTCCACATCATCCATTCTGGCCGAGAATGTCTTTCTTTCGGACTCCTTCAAATGATCGATTGTGTTTTGCCTTAAGCTGGTATAAAGAGCCTCAGTGATCTTTGAATCAAAGGTAATTCTTTTTGCCACTTAAGGGATGATTCTATGAGCCACCTTCCCTAAGGTGCCCCTTTATGGAATCATGGCAGTTTACCCTCGCTGCTTGGAACCCTCGTCAAATTGCTTCCTCCGTCCCTCCTGATGCATGTTTTGCCTCTCAGCTCCAGAGATGTTTCTATGTCTCATTACGTGAATTGATCTTGTGATCATTAATATGATCCTAAGTTGCTCGAATCTCAGGAAGATCGATTCTTCTAAAATTCTTCCTTTCTACTTGTTGTCATGTGGGATGGAGTTCTCAGAGCAAGACTTCAAGACAATGATGGTGATCGAATCAACGTTCATTTGAAGTGCAACTTAGATCGTGAAGATTATATTAGTTTGCGCTTCCCTTTCATCTTACCCTACGCTTGAATCTCGGGTCAAGATTCTTGGTTAGTGGGGGTGAGTTGTCACATCCCTAGTTCTATTAATGCCTAGTGCTAGCATCTGGTGTTGCATCATGTTTAAATTCCAGTTAACTTGAAATGGGGATGCTTAAACCCTAGCACCAAATGAATTCAACTAGGGTCAAAATAAAATCTTTTTCAATGAACTCAAAATGCCCTCTAAAAATGTTCAATATTTCTGGTTTGAGGTGAAAGCATCTACCAAAAATGGTTTATATTTTTGCAGGACATATTTGGCTCTGAATTAAATCATACTCTATTTGCATTTGGGCATTTAAATACTATAAAATATTTTAAATGCTCAAATAATCATAAACCAAAATGTTTACTGTTGGATATATTCTAAACAGTAGCCATGATTAGTTTCATGATTTTTGGATCTGTTTAAGTATTTTAAATAAATCCCTTAAAATTTATAAAATAATAGAAAACTGAAATAAATAGAAAAAGGAGAGAGAGAAAGGATCCAGCCACTTACCTGGCGCAGCCCACCTGGCAGCCCACTGGCCGGCCCAGCACTGTGCTGGCCCATGCCAGTCATCGCCTACCTCTGCCAATAGGCAGAGGAGGGACACGGCGCACGCGCCCGAGCTCGCCACGCCACCACCTGCTCGTCTGCATCACCTGGTGTAACGCCCCGGACACACCCGCCGGTGATCGTTACTCCTGGCGAGATCTAGACTGGCCCCACAGATCAATAATAGTCTTTTCTGCACACTTTGTCCTCACTCGTGCGCACCTGGGAGCAACTTCCCGGTCGGTCACCCATCCTGAAACTACTCCAAGCTGAGCACGCTTAACTTTGGAGTTCTGTCCGAATGGGCTTCCGGAAAAGAAGGAATTCCTTATTGATATGAGTAGTCTATCATCCCTAATAAGCCAAGCTATCACATACACCCCCACTCAGAGGAACCGACGTCCTCGTCGGGCCACAGGAACATTCCCTCTTGGCACATACGTCTGTGCTTCCAGTCCGGCACATGTGCCATGCCGTGTGCCACGACGGGTCACAAATGTCATGCACAACATGACCGTGCACCTGTCCGCAACCATCCGTGTAACCGCGAGGGTCGGCTTTGATACCAACTTGTAACGCCCCGGACACACCCGCCGGTGATCGTTACTCCTGGCGGGATCTAGACTGGCCCCACAGATCAATACTAGTCTTTTCTGCACACTTTGTCCTCACTCGTGCGCACCCGGGAGCAACTTCCTGGTCGGTCACCCATCCTGAAACTACTCCAAGATGAGCACGCTTAACTTTGGAGTTATGTCCGAATGGGCTTCCAGAAAAGAAGGAATTCCTTATTGATATGAGTAGTCTATCATCCCTAATAAGCCAGGCTATCACACCTGGTCACCGCTTCGACGCCGCGAACGCCTCCACGTTGTCGCCCCGGTCCATCCGACACCTCACTCTCCCCCCTGCTCTCTCACTCGCTTCCTCAACGCCATGGCCGACGCAGCCGCGTCCCCGCCGACGAGCTCCCCCACGGCCACAGCCATCTCCGAGCCCCTCCGACGTGCCCCCGAGCTCCGCCGTGATGCCCCCTTCCTCTCCACCCAGCCGCGCCCCGCTGGAAGCCCTGCAGCGTCGTCCACGGCATCGTCTTCAACCTCTGGCCGCCGGCAAACTCTTCGGGGATTCGCGAGCTCCAGTCCCTCCCCGGCCTCGCCGTTGCCTCTACCGGATTCTCCGTGAGCCCACGCCTCTTTCCCCTCTCTCCCTATGC
The DNA here is from genome assembly GCF_018294505.1 of Triticum aestivum. Lineage (NCBI taxonomy): Eukaryota > Viridiplantae > Streptophyta > Magnoliopsida > Poales > Poaceae > Triticum > Triticum aestivum. The sequence goes on from NW_025228850.1 coordinate 13,970, forward strand.
TCGTCCGCGCCTTCTAGCCACCATGGCCATAGGAGCCGATTGCTCCTCGCCGCCGGCCATGTCGCAACCGCGGCTACGGCCGTGCAAGCACGCGTCCGAGCTTACCACTGAGCTCACCGCACTCCCGCGAGTCGAACACGACTGTCCACGGTTCCTCCCGTGCCTCGCACCGCCCACACCGTTGTTGCCGAACTCCGGCCGCCGCGGAAATGCTCGCCGCCGTCAACTCCGGCCATCCCAGCTGCTGTCGCCACCACCACTAGATGCGAGAGAGCTCCAGCAAGCCGTAGCAGCAAACCACGCTCAAAACGGAGCCCCATAGAGGAATCCCGAGCCCCTTCGCCGTCTCTGGCCATGCCGGCGATGAGCCCCAGTCAACTCCGGCGAGTTTGACCAGGTTTGACCCCAATTTGACTTTCGCCTGAGTCACTGATGAGTGGGCCCAGGCCCCAGCTAATCCTGGATTAGTTTTTAATTAAGTTTAGTTACTCCACTGACAATTTTAGTTAGTAGTAGTTTAACACTAATTAATTTAGATTAGTTAGTTAGTCACTGACGTGTGGACCCCACACGTCAGGTTTGACCTGGACCGGCCTCGTTGATTGCTGACGTCAGAAGGACACAATGCTGACGCAATAAGTATTTTCTGTATTTATTTCTACACAAGAAATTCCAGAAAATGCTCTAAACTTCTAAAATTCATAGAAATTCAACCGTAACTCCAAATTAAATAATTTATATATGAAAAATGATCAGAAAAATCCAATCTATCCATCTGTACCATTTTCATGCATGTTAGAACAACTTATAGCTGCTTTTTAGCACAAGTCATATAAATGACATTTAAACCTTCACATATGGAGTTTGATTTTGAATCTTGGATTCAAACCAACTCCATTTAACCTGCTGCTAGTTGCATTAGTTCAAACCACATCATATTGCCATGTCATGATCATGCATCATATTGTGCATTGCATTGATTGTGTTCTTCTTTGTTTGTCGGTGTTTGTCCCCTCTCGATAGACGTGACTCCGACACGAGATCGATGACACCAATGAAGAACTATATTATCTTCAGAAGTGCCAGGCAAGCAAAACCCCCTTGTTCATTCCGATACAATCCTACTCTCTCGCTCCTGCTCTCTTTTACTGCACTAGGACAACAATGATTCATCTGTTACTTGCTGCGGTAGATGAACCGCTCTATCCTTTGCATGACCAGTCATTCCACAGTAAATAGATGAAACCCACTAGCATGAGTAGGAGTTGTTTGAGCCCTGATGTGCCTACTCATTCATGCTTGTTTGTCATGCCTGCTACTGCTTAGAGTTGAGTCAGGTCTGATTCATCGGGGATGAATCAGAGGTGTGTGAACATGTCCTACTGTGTGTGAGCTAAGTGTGTGAACACGATTTGGTAAAGGTAGCGGTGAGAGGCCATGTAGGAGTACATGGTGGGTTGTCTCATTGCAGCCGTCCTCAGGAACTGAGTTCTGTTTTTGTGATCCATGATACAGTTACTACCATGCATTGGGCCCGAAACCAATGGACCCTCTCCGCTTCTTATTCACCCTAGTCCTCTGTCCAGGAGTTGCAAGTAGTTTCTGGTGTTTGTAGTATGCTGGAGGCTGTGGGCAGTGCTGACCGAAGGGGTGGGCTGTGATGTGGTAGGCACGTGGCACGGTGTACAGGGCGCCTGTTTGGTGTCCCGGGAACCCTGCACACATCGTTTGGGGCTGTGAGCGAAACTCCGGCCGGATCTCCTCATGGATGGAACCCGAATAGGCGATAAACCTGGACTAGAGACTTGAGTGTTTAGGTAGGCCGTGGCCGACACCCACGTTGGGCTTCCGCTTGAAGGTTGCCGAGTACATGTCGTGTAAACGGCGGTAAGTGGTGAGAGCGTGTGTGAAGAAGTACACCCCTGCAGGGTTAACATCATCTATTCGAATAGCCGTGTTCGCGGAAAAGGACTTCTGGGTTGCCTGTACAGTTCATAGACAAGTGAAAGTGGATACTTTAAAATGCGCAAGATAAGCGTGAGTGCTATGGATGGCGTTCTCGTAGGGAGACGGGAGCGGATCCATAGTGGTGTATTGATATGGTGAACATGTGGACTCGTGTGCGCCACCTCAAAAGAGTTACTTGCAGTTGTAGTTTAGGATAGCCACTGAGTCAAAGCTGGCTTGCTGCAGTTAAACCCCACCATCCCCTTTGTTGATAATGATGCATATGTAGTTAGTTCTGATGTAAGTCTTGTTGGGTACATTTGTACTCACGTTTGCCTATTTTATGTTTTTGCAGAGAGACCTCGGTCTCGCTAGTAGTTCCGCGTGGACTTCGACGTTTAGCTTGTTACCTCAGCTACGATCTTGTGCCCTCGGCAGGATCTAGTAGATAGTTAGGCTTCTTAGCCTTTTTCATTTGTAGATGTCTGTACTCAGACATGATAAGCTTCCGCATGTGCTTGATTTGTATGCTCTGAATGTTGGGTCATAAAACCCATGTTTGTAATATCTCGCTCCTCGGAGCCTATTGAATAAATACTTGTGTTGTAGAGTCATGTTGTGATGCCTTGTTGTATTTGCACATATCGAGCATATTGTGTGTATGATTGAAATGGTTGGTATTTGTGGGATCTGACTATCTAGTTGTTTATCTTTAGTAGCCTCTCTTACCGGGAAATGTCTCCTAGTGTTTCCACTGAGCCATGGTAGCTTGCTACTGCTCCGGAACACTTAGGCTGGCCGGCATGTGTCCTTCTTCGTTCCTGTGTCTGTCCCTTCGGGGAAATGTCACGCGTTGAGTACCGGAGTCCTGTTAGCCCGCTACAGCCCGGTTTACCGGAGTCCTGCTAGCCCAGTGCTACAGCCCGGAACTCACTCGCTGATGACCGACATGTTCGATGCTGGGTCATGGATGCCTGTCCCTGTAAGTTTGTGCCACTTTGGGTTTACGACTAGCCATGTCAGCCCGGGCTCCTTATCATATGGATGCTAGCGACACTATCATATACATGTGCCAAAAGGCGCAAACGGTCCCGGGCAAAGGTAAGGCGACACCCGTGGGAATACCGTGCGTGAGGCCGTAAAGTGATATGAGGTGTTACATGCTAGATCGATGTGGCATTGAGTCGGGGTCCTGACAGCTTTGGTATCAGAGCTTGACTGCCTGTAGGATTACCAAGCCAAAATGGTCGAAGTTGAGTCTAGAAATGCTTTAGTTATATGTAGGGGAATTAATTGTGGGATGGGAACGTAAGGCTCTTTTTACTCCTTATCCCTTATGCCCTTCTGATCTGAGTCAACCTCTTCTTTTCTATGGGGATTAAGAAACTAGGCTTTCTCATCTATCTATCAGGATGACGTGTTACTAATCCATAGACTTATAGAATTGTTAGTTTCAAATCTCAGTTCAGTTTTACTACTTCCGTATGTTCATAACTGTTGATTTCGAAACCTTGATATTGTGCTTCGGAGTGGCTATGCCACCATTTTTGTAGCATGTCTCCAATCTTTTTGAGCATTTACTGCCGTTATGTTGTCCGAGTCATCCTAGGTTTCTAAACAATCTGATGCACTTGCAAATCCTTTCCCTCTGGTTTTGATGTTCCTTTGGGCCAGGTTAATCACACTAATTGCTGAGTTGAGGTATTCTATTGCCTCGACATATATGCTGGAATTATTATTATGACCCTAGGTGTCTTAGGGGATCATCTAGTAATGTAGCCATGATTTGTATCCCAGTGTGATGATTCTGGCCTTTATTCCCAAAAGCATCCCGTGATGCAATTTAGTCAGTAGGTATTCTACTCCTGGGTTTTGAACCCGATATTCACCCTACTCACTTCATGTTGATAGTGTTTGCTCGTTCCTTTAGGTTATTAGTAACTTTTGAGATAGACTGCGAGGTCCGTGGTATATCATTCTTCCAAATACCATGAACCATCCTTGGCAGGAGTTCCTTTGAAGCAAAAGATCACAATAAGAGTGCTCTTGATGAGTTCCTCATTCTATATTGTGAATCTGCTAACTCTACCTTCCTGCATGGGTTATCCGGAAGAAATGCTGAGCTTTGCTCGACTTACTAATCTATGCATCCACAACTCAGAAAATCAGATGTTCTTTTGAGTTGTCTCTCTTTAGTTGTATTCTGACCCTCGTCTATCAATTGATAGTCAAGAGTATGCGTGCATTCGTTTATCGATGCCTATTACTCTTGTGGTCCGTCAAGCCATTCTATTCTGGAATGACAAGGAGAAACAAACTCCAGTACCTCATCTATATCCAGGATTGGGTCAAAGTAGTTGTATCTCGCAAATCAAAATGCCAACCTAGCTTTTGATTCTGGTCTACCCTGGAGTATTACCCCCTTTATGTGAGGATTGTCATGAGAATTGCACCATCTCTCATGAATTCTTGACGCAGTGATACCTCTTGCCATCATTTTTCATTTCTCGGTCCCGTGTTGTCGCAACCGGAATGCCGGCAAGTGAACCATGATGTGTGAAATCAATACTCCTAGTAACTCTGTTGCTTGGTAGTTAATGGACAATATTCTCATTCTTAGCGTGTTGATTATTGAATCATCACCCTAAGGTTGATTGTGCCACCTAGTCCATTTTCCTGGTGCACACTTCGATTGATGAGTTAGGATCTTGTCAAGTCCTCGCTCATTTGATCATATCATCCTGCCCTCAAAAGCAAGATTGTTCTCGAGCTTAATAGCATATCGGTGGTTCGTGATTTTCCGAATATCTTCTCGGAAGTGTTACCAGGTTATCCCCTGACTGTTATGTTGAGCTCGTGATCAAGTTGGATTTCTTATAAACCACCCCTTCTCCAAGAATCTGTGTTGGATACCCCTAAGCTAGTTGGTTAAGCTGAACAGCAACTTGGAGAGTTGGAAGATAAAAGCTTGCCTAACTTAGTTCATTTCGAAAGGGATATCTTGTGTTTGTGTGTTTGTTGTAGAAAGATGATTTCTTCATCGATTGGTCCTCGTGATCAGTTGTTGAACCTATCGTCTTGCCCAAACCTTGATTTGAGTGAGGGCCATCGTCAAATCAAGTTAGAACCAACGATATACGTAATGTTGTCTTACTCGTGGTTGATTCCTTGAGCATACACCATTACATCTTTTGGTCTGACCAATACTATCACATTGTTCACATAATGGTGGAAGTTCAGTGATATGGAAATTCCGATGAGTTGCTGTTGAGTCCATCAGCAGCATTTTGTCTCCCCCATGATTCGTGTTGAACATTAAGCTAGTGTTGGAAACTTATATAAGCATTATCTTCGTGTTTCGTTCATGAAGAATATGCTTGGATGAAAGAAGTGACTTCCTCGAATTCATGTGCATTGATGCAAGTTGCCGCCATGAGTTCAAGAAAGGTTTGTTTTGTTTCCCTTGGAATCATCCCAAATCAGTCATGCATACGTGCGAAGTATTCTATGGTTTGGTAGATTAATTACCTACACTCCATATGTGTTCCTAGCACACCAAGCCACTGATTAATTTGTTCAAGGAGAAGAAGTTCTTCTTAGGATCCGGAATTATGCAAGGGCTTCGATATCCTCGATGGTGATTCCCAACCAGAACTCGGTAGTATTTTTACATATAAGACTACTATGTGGTCATTCTTGTCTTGGATAACGTGCTCACATGTATGTAGTAGAACCAGCTCTTGTTTTGGAGCTTGCTATCGTAGCTCATCTCCTGAGAGTCTCGCAACGTTATCTCGTCGTTTTGTGTTGCAAACTTTCATTTTTATTTCTAGACTTGATGAGTCTGGAATATCCTAACACCAACCAGATCTGAATCTCGGGCAGATATGATGGTTGGAACGTTTCCCAAGAATGATAATAATGGTCTCACTGTAACCGGTAAAGTGGATGTCGTGGCCAACCCAACTAGCTAGAAGGCCTATTATTATAGTATCTTGGTTGAGGAAGTTGATCACCTCCCCATAAGGACTTCATAGGATTTACTCCTTAGTTGTTCCTTATGGATTTTCTTTTGTGCTCCCGAAGTCCGACCTTTTACTTGATGTTCTAGATACCAAACCATGCAAATGGGTTACGCTAGCACATCAAGGAGAACATTAGAAGCGGAGTGCTAAATGTCTCTCGGTCGATCATCCAGATTTAGCCCCCTTGGCCCCGCTAAGGTGAAATCTGAGAAAGTGTTGTCTTCCTTTGTATCTGCATCCTCCACCGGCATTCGTCATGGTAGTATGTTGTGTTGCCAGGATCCCTGACACGGATATTGGTAAAACCTTGATGAATATGGAAATGCTCAAGTTCTTGAAAGCACGCACAAGCATTAGGTGCTATCATAGTTTCTAACCGGGATTGTTCTCAGTTTCCCCGGTTATGCTATAACCATTCCAATAGTGGAATCACTCTCTGCTATTGAGTTTCTCCCCAGTTACTGGAATCATTCCCAGCACTTGTATTTTGTTCCCAACTTGCACTGTCATTGTGCCATCCTATCTTGGGTCCCATCCATTTCCGATGATAGGCAAAATCATCCCTTGTGTTATCTTCAACAAGGTGGTCCACATCATCCATTCTGGCCGAGAATGTCTTTCTTTCGGACTCCTTCAAATGATCGATTGTGTTTTGCCTTAAGCTGGTATAAAGAGCCTCAGTGATCTTTGAATCAAAGGTAATTCTTTTTGCCACTTAAGGGATGATTCTACGAGCCACCTTCCCTAAGGTGCCCCGTTATGGAATCATGGCAGTTTACCCTCGCTGCTTGGAACCCTCGTCAAATTGCTTCCTCCGTCCCTCCTGATGCATGTTTTGCCTCTCAGCTCCAGAGATGTTTCTATGTCTCATTACGTGAATTGATCTTGTGATCATTAATATGATCCTAAGTTGCTCGAATCTCAGGAAGATCGATTCTTCTAAAATTCTTCCTTTCTACTTGTTGTCATGTGGGATGGAGTTCTCAGAGCAAGACTTCAAGACAATGATGGTGATCGAATCAACGTTCATTTGAAGTGCAACTTAGATCGTGAAGATTATATTAGTTTGTGCTTCCCTTTCATCTTACCCTACGCTTGAATCTCGGGTCGAGATTCTTGGTTAGTGGGGGTGAGTTGTCACATCCCTAGTTCTGTTAATGCCTAGTGCTAGCATCTGGTGTTGCATCATGTTTAAATTCCAGTTAACTTGAAATGGGGATGCTTAAACCCTAGCACCAAATGAATTCAACTAGGGTCAAAATAAAATCTTTTTCATTGAACTCAAAATGCCCTCTAAAAATGTTCAATATTTCTGGTTTGAGGTGAAAGCATCTACCAAAAATGGTTTATATTTTTGCAGGACATATTGGGCTCTGAATTAAATCATACTCTATTTGCATTTGGGCATTTAAATACTATAAAATATTTTAAATGCTCAAATAATCATAAACCAAAATGTTTACTGTTGGATATATTCTAAACAGTAGCCATGATTAGTTTCATGATTTTTGGATCTATTTAAGTATTTTAAATAAAGCCCTTAAAATTTATAGAATAATAGAAAACTGAAATAAATAGAAAAAGGAGAGAGAGAAAGGATCCAGCCACTTACCTGGCGCAGCCCACCTGGCAGCCCACTGGCCGGCCCAGCACTGTGCTGGCCCATGCCAGTCATCGCCTACCTCTGCCAATAGGCAGAGGAGGGACACGGCGCACGCGCCCGAGCTCGCCACGCCACCACCCTACTCGTCTGCATCACCTGGTGTAACGCCCCGGACACACCCGCCGGTGATCGTTACTCCTGGCGAGATCTAGACTGGCCCCACAGATCAATACTAGTCTTTTCTGCACACTTTGTCCTCACTCGTGCGCACCCGGGAGCAACTTCCTGGTCGGTCACCCATCCTAAAACTACTCCAAGCTAAGCACGCTTAACTTTGGAGTTCTGTCCGAATGGGCTTCCGGAAAAGAAGGAATTCCTTATTGATATGAGTAGTCTATCATCCCTAATAAGCCAGGCTATCACATACACCCCCACTCAGAGGAACCGACGTCCTCGTCGGGCCACAGGGACATTCCCTCTTGGCACATACGTCTGTGCTTCCAGTCTGGCACATGTGCCATGCCGTGTGCCACGACGGGTCACAAACGTCATGCACAACATGACCGCGCACATGTCCGCAACCATCCGTGTAACCGCGAGGGTAGGCTCTGATACCAACTTGTAACGCCCCGGACACACCCGCCGGTGATCGTTACTCCTGGCGGGATCTAGACTGGCCCCACAGATCAATACTAGTCTTTTCTGCACACTTTGTCCTCACTCGTGCGCACCCGGGAGCAACTTCCTGGTCGGTCACCCATCCTGAAACTACTCCAAGCTGAGCACGCTTAACTTTGGAGTTCTGTCCGAATGGGCTTCCAGAAAAGAAGGAATTCCTTATTGATATGAGTAGTCTATCATCCCTAATAAGCCAGGCTATCACACCTGGTCACCGCTTCGACGCCGTGAACGCCTCCCCGGTGTCGCCCCGGTCCATCCGACACCTCACTCTCCCCCGTGCTCTCTCCCTTGCTTCCTCTACGCCATGGCCGACGCAGCCGCGTCCTCGCCGACGAGCTCCCCCACGGCCACAGCCATCTCCGAGCCCCTCCGACGTGCCCCCGAGCTCCGCTGTGACGCCCCCTTCCTCTCCACCCAGCCGCGCCCCGCCGGAAGCCCTACAGCGTCGTCCACGGCATCGTCTTCAACCTCTGGCCGCCGGCGAACTCTTCGGGGATTCGCGAGCTCCAGTCCCTCCCCGGCCTCGCTGTTGCCTCTACCGGATTCTCCGTGAGCCCATGCCTCTTTCCCCTCTCTCCCCATGCTCGTCCGCGCCTTCTAGCCACCATAGCCATCGGAGCCGATTGCTCCTCGCCGCCGGCCATGTCGCCACTGCGGCTACGGCCGTGCAAGCACGCGTCTGAGCTTACCACTGAGCTCACCGCACTCCCGTGAGTTGAACACGACTGTCCACGGTTCCTCCCGTGCCTCGCACCGCCCACACCGTTGTTGCCGAACTCCGGCCGCCGCAGAAATGGTTGCCGCCGTCAACTCCGGCCATCCCAGCTGCTGTCGCCGCCACCACTAGATGCGCGAGAGCTCCAGCAAGCCGTAGCAGCAAACCGCGCTCAAAACGGAGCCCCATAGAGGAATCCCGAGCCCCTTCGCCGTCTCTGGCCCTGCCGGCGACGAGCCCCGGTCAACTCCAGCGAGTTTGACCAGGTTTGACCCCAGTTTGACTTTTGCCTGAGTCACTGACGAGTGGGCCTAGGCCCCAGCTAATCCTGGATTAGTTTTTAATTAAGTTTAGTTACTCCACTGACAATTTTAGTTAGTAGTAGTTTAACACTAATTAATTTAGATTAGTTAGTTAGTCACTGACATGTGGACCCCACACGTCAGGTTTGACCTAGACCGGCCTCGTTGACTGCTGACGTCAGAATGACGCAATGCTGATGCAATAAGTATTTTCTGTATTTATTTCTACACAGGAAATTCCAGAAAATGCTCTAAACTTCTAAAATTCATAGAAATTCAACCGTAACTCCAAATTAAATAATTTATATATGAAAAATGATCAGAAAAATCCAATCTATCCATCTGTACCATTTTCATGCATGTTAGAACAACTTATAGCTGCTGTTTAGCACAAGTCATATAAATGGCATTTAAACCTTCACATATGGAGTTTGATTTTGAATCTTGGATTCAAACCAACTCCATTTAACCTGCTGCTAGTTGCATTAGTTCAAACCACATAATATTTCCATGTCATGATCATGCATCATATTGTGCATTGCATTGATTGTGTTCTTCTTTGTTTGTCGGTGTTTGTCCCCTCTCGATAGACGTGACTCCGACGACGAGATCGATGACACCAATGAAGAACTATATTATCTTCAGAAGTGCCAGGCAAGCAAAACCCCCTTGTTCATTCTGATACAATCCTACTCTCTCGCTCCTGCTCTCTTTTACTGCACTAGGACAACAATGATTCATCTGTTACTTGCTGCGGTAGCTGAACCCCTCTATCCTTTGCATGATCTGTCATTCCACAGTAAATAGATGAAACCCACTAGCATGAGTAGGAGTTGTTTGAGCCCTGATGTGCCTACTCATTCATGCTTGTTTGTCATGCCTGCTACTGCTTAGAGTTGAGTCAGGTCTGATTCATAGGGGATGAATCAGAGGTGTGTGAACATGTCCTACTGTGTGTGAGCTAAGTGTGTGAACACGATTTGGTAAAGGTAGCGGTGAGAGGCCATGTAGGAGTACATGGTGGGTTGTCTCATTGCAGCCGTCCTCAGGAACTGAGTTCTGTGTTTGTGATCCATGATACAGTTACTACCATGCATTGGGCCCAAAACCAATGGACCCTCTCCGCTTCTTATTCACCCTAGTCCTCTGTCCAGGAGTTGCAAGTAGTTTCTGGTGTTTGTAGTGCTGGGGGCTGTGGACAGTGCTGACCGAAGGGGTGGGCTGTGATGCGGTAGGCACGTGGCACGGTGTACCGGGCGCCTGTTTGGTGTCCCGGGAATCCTGCACACATCATTTGGGGCTGTGAGCGAAACTCCGGTCGGATCTCCTCATGGATGGAACCCGAATAGGCGATAAACCTGGACTAGAGACTTGAGTGTTTAGGTAGGCCGTGGCCGACACCCACGTTGGGCTTCCGCTTGAAGGTTGCCGAGTACATGTCGTGTAAACGGCGGTAAGTGGTGAGAGCGTGTGTGAAGAAGTACACCCCTGCAGGGTTAACATCATCTATTCGAATAGCCGTGTCCGCGAAAAAGGACTTCTGGGTTGCCTGTACAGTTCATAGACAAGTGAAAGTGGATACTTTAAAATGCGCAAGATAAGCGTGAGTGCTATGGATGGCGTTCTCGTAGGGAGACGGGAGCGGATCCATAGTGGTGTATTGATATGGTGAACATGTGGACTCGTGTGTGCCACCTCAAAAGAGTTACTTGCAGTCGTAGTTTAGGATAGCCACTGAGTCAAAGCTGGCTTGCTGCAGTTAAACCCCACCATCCCCTTTGTTGATAATGATGCATATGTAGTTAGTTCTGATGTAAGTCTTGCTGGGTACATTTGTACTCACGTTTGCCTATTTTATGTTTTTGCAGAGAGACCTCGGTGTCGCTAGTAGTTCCGCGTGGACTTCGACGTTTAGCTTGTTACCTCAGCTACGATCTTGTGCCCTCGGCAGGATCTAGTAGATAGTTAGGCTTCTTAGCCTTTTTCATTTGTAGATGTCTGTACTCAGACATGATAAGCTTCCACATGTGCTTGATCTGTATGCTCTGAATGTTGGGTCGTAAGACCCATGTTTGTAATATCTCGCTCCTCGGAGCCTATTGAATAAATACTTGTGTTGTAGAGTCATGTTGTGATGCCTTGTTGTATTTGCACATATCGAGCATATTGTGTGTATGATTGAAATGCTTGGTATGTGTGGGATTTGACTATCTAGTTGTTTATCTTTAGTAGCCTCTCTTACCGGGAAATGTCTCCTAGTGTTTCCATTGAGCCATGGTAGCTTGCTACTGCTCCGGAACACTTAGGCTGGCCGGCATGTGTCCTTCTTCGTTCCTGTGTCTGTCCCTTCGGGGAAATGTCACGCGTTGAGTACCGAAGTCCTGTTAGCCCGCTACAGCCCGGTTTACCGGAGTCCTGCTAGCCCAGTGCTACAGCCCGGAACTCACTCGCTGATGACCGACATGTTCGATGCTGGGTCATGGATGCCTGTCCCTGTAAGTTTGTGCCACTTTAGGTTTACGACTAGCCATGTCAACCTGGGCTCCTTATCATATGGATGCTAGCGACACTATCATATACGTGTGCCAAAAGGCGCAAATGGTCCCAGGCAAAGGTAAGGCGACACCCGTGGGAATACCGTGTGTGAGGCCGCAAAGTGATATGAGGTGTTACATGCTAGATCGATGTGGCATTGAGTCGGGGTCCTGACAGCTTTGGTATCAGAGCTTGACTGCCTGTAGGATTACCAAGCCAAAATGGTCGAAGTTGAGTCTAGAAATGCTTTAGTTATATGTAGGGGAATTGATTGTGGGATGGGAACGTAAGGCTCTTTTTACTCCTTATCCCTTATGCCCTTCTGATCTGAGTCAACCTCTTCTTTTCTACGGGGATGAAGAAACTAGGCTTTCTCATCTATCTATCAGGATGACGTGTTACTAATCCATAGACTTATAGAATTGTTAGTTTCAAATCTTAGTTCAGTTTTACTACTTCCGTATGTTCATAACTGTTGATTTCGAAACCTTGATATTGTGCTTCGAAGTGGCTATGCCACCATTTTTGTAGCATGTCTCCAATCTTTTTGAGCATTTACAGCCGTTATGCTGTCCGAGTCATCCCAGGTTTCTAAACAATCTGATGCACTTGCAAATCCTTTCCCTCTAGTTTTGATGTTCCTTTGGGCCAGGTTAATCACACTAATTGCTGAGTTGAGGTATTCTATTGCCTCGACATATATGTTGGAATTATTATTATGACCCTAGGTGTCTTAGGGGATCATCTAGTAATCTAGCCATGATTTGTATCCCAGTGTGATGATTCTGGCCTTTATTCCCGAAAGCATCCCGTGATGCAATTTAGTCAGTAGGTATTCTACTCCTGGGTTTTGAACCCGATATTCACCCTACTCACTTCATGTTGATAGTGTTTGCTCGTTCCTTTAGGTTATTAGTAACTTTTGAGATAGACTGCGAGGTCCATGGTATATCATTCTTCCAAATACCATGAACCATCCTTGGCAGGAGTTCCTTTGAACCAAAAGATCACAATAAGAGTGCTCTTGATGAGTTCCTCATTCTACATTGTGAATCTGCTAACTCTACCTTCCTGCATGGGTTATCCGGAAGAAATGATGAGCTTTGCTCGACATACTAATCTATGCATCCACAACTCAGAAAATCAGATGTTCTTTTGAGTTGTCTCTCTTTAGTTGTATTCTGACCCTCGTCTATCAATTGATGGAGTAGTTTTTCAATTACTCGTGTACTTCACTTATATCCTATGAGTAAATTGTTGAATGAGTTGATTGTCATAAATCTGAAATTTTTTATGTCTCATTTGCTTATCCCATGGGGAGTAATGACTTCACATCTAAGAAGTAGAGGTTGTAAATCTATTGAAGGTTAGCAAGCATCTTATTGGTCATTTGAACAATTCATGAAAAAATATTGAAGGAAGAGAGATTTCACATATAAATATACTATCATATACATCTTTTATAATTGGGAGCACTCATTAAGTATGACATGCTAAAGAGTTGATGTTGGACAAGGAAGACAACGTAATGGTTTATGTTTTCCGACATCTCAGTTAAAGTATATTGTCATGGATCATTCAAACATGTTGAGCTTGCCTTTCCCCCTCATGCTAGCCAAAATTCCTTGCACCAAGTAGAGATACTACTTTTGCTTCCAAAGATCCTTAAACCCAGTTTTTCCATGAGAGTCCACCATACCTACCTATGGATTGAGTAAGATCCTTCAAGTAAGTTGTCATCGGTACAAGCAATAAAAATTGCACTCTAAATATGTATGATCTTTTGGTGTGAAGAAAATAGCTTTATACGATCCTGTTATCGAAGCAATAAAAGCGACGGACTGCATAATAAAGGTCCATATACAAGTGGCAATATAAAGTGACGTTCATTCGCATTAAGATTTTGTGCATCCAACCCTAAAAGCGCATGACAACCTCTGCTTCCCTCTGCGAAGGGGCTATCTTTTTACTTTATATCTTTTACTTTTATGCAAGAGTCAAGGTGATCTTCACCTTTCCCTTTTTCATTTTATCCTTTGGCAAGCACTTTGTGTTGGGGTGATCCTGATATATATATATCCAGTTGGATGTAAGTTAGCATGAACTATTATTGTTGACATCACCCAAAGGTGAATACGTTGGGAGGCAACACTATAAGCCCCTATCTTTCTCAGTGTCCGATTGAAACTCCATAACCATTAGTATTGCCTGAGTGTTAGCAATTGTAGAAGACTATATGATAGTTGAGTATGTGGAGTTTGTTATTCCTGAAAATAAGATGAATTGCAATTGTTTGATGACTGAGAATGAAGTTTGCTAGTTTTCAAGAAAGTTTATGACGTGAACTCCATAACCATTAGTATTGCCTGAATGATGACTGAGAATGCTTTGACATGTGAATTGCTTGTTACTTTATCGTGAGAAGTTTTATGAGATGAACTACTGTTATGACATATTATCATGCTAGAAAAGGTGATTGAAATTATCATTGATCAAACTTGTGCACCTTCTAGCATTCACACTTCATAAATTCTTTCTTTACCATTTACCTACTCGAGGACGAGTAGGAATTAAGCTTGGGGATGCTGACGTCTCCAACGTATCTATAATTTATGAAGCATTCATGCTATTTTATTATCTGTTTTGAATGATTATGGGCTTTATTTTACACTTTTATATTACTTTTGGGACTAGCCTACTAACCAGAGGCCGAGCCCATATTGCTGTTTTATTGCCTGTTTCAGTATTTCGAAGAAAAGGTATATCAAACTGAGTCCAAACGGAATGAAACCTTCGGCATCGTGATATTTTGGAAGAATGTCATCCTGGAGACTTGGAGTTCACGTCAGAAGATCCTCGAGGAGGCCAGGAGATAGGGGGCGCCCCCCCCCCTACTGGGCGTGCCCCCCTATCTCGTGGGCCCCTCGAGCACCTCTCGACCGACTTCTTTTGCCTATATAAGCCTAAGTACCCTAAAACCATCAAATATCAAGATAGATCGGGAGTTCCGCCGTCGCAAGCCTCCGTAGCCACCAAAAACCTCTCGGGAGCCCGTTCTGGCACCCTGCCGGAGGGGGGATCCCTCACCGGTGGCCATCTTCATCATCCCGGCGCTATCCATGACGAGGAGGGAGTAGTTCACCTCGGGGCTGAGGGTATGTACTAGTAGCTATGTGTTTGATCTCTCTCTCTCTCTCTCTCGTGTTCTCTCTATGGCATGATCTTGATGTATCACGAGCTTTGCTATTATAGTTGGATCTTATGATGTTTATCCCCCTCTACTCTCTTGTGATGAATTGAGTTTCCCTCTTGAAGTTATCTTATCGGATTGAGTCTTTATTTGAGAACACTTGATGTATGTCTTTCCGTGTTTATCTGTGGTGACAATGGGATATCACGTGCCACTTGATGTATGTTTTGGTGACCAACTTGCGGGTTCCGCCCATGAACCTATGCATAGGGGTTGGCACATGTTTTCTTGACTCTCCGGTAGAAACTTTGGGGCACTCTTTGTAGTACTTTGTGTTGGTTGGATGAATTTGAGATTGTGTGACGCATATCGTATAATCATGACCACTGATACTTGAGGTGACAATGGAGTATTTAGGTGACATTAGGGTTTTTGTTGATTTGTGTCTTAAGGTGTTATTCTAGTATGAACTCTATGATGGATCGAGCGGAAAGAATAGCTCTATGTTATTTTACTACGAACTCTTGAATAGATCGATCAAAAAGGATAACTTTGATGTGGTTTCGTACCCTACCATAATCTCTACGTTTGTTCTCCGCTATTAGTGGCTTTGGAGTGACTCTTTGTTGCATGTTGAAGGATTGTTATATGATCTATCTATGTTATTATTGTTGAGAGAACTTGCACTAGTGAAAGTATGAACCTTAGGCCTTGTTTCCTATCATTGCATTACCGTTTACGCTCACTTTTATCATTAGTTACCTTGCTGTTTTTATATTTTTAGATTAGAAATACCTTTATCTACTATCCATATTGCACTTGTATCACCATCTCTTCGCCGAACTAGTGCACCTATACAATTTACCATTGTATTGGGTGTGTTGGGGACACAAGAGACTCTTTGTTATTTGGTTGCAGGCTTGTTTGATAGAGACCATCTTCATCCTATGCCTCCCACGGATTGATAAACCTTAGGTCATCCACTTGAGGGAAATTTGCTACTATCCAACAAACTTGTGCACTTGCCGGCCCAACAACATCTACAAGAAGAAGGTTGTGTAGTAGACATCGGTGGCCACACCCGGAGGGAGGCTGGAGACTTCCAGGTACGCATCGAACAGGACTCCAGGGGCCGGGAGCACCGGCGCGACAGGCGGTTCCGTAGGTAGCAGCTCCAGCAGAGGGGCAGCCGCGCGGGCGGCAGCAGCAAAGGTGAGCGAGGCGAGGAGGAAGGGAGCACCAGTAAGCCCATGCAGGAGATGTCGCTGTCCTCCTTCGAAAAAGGAGACAGTGGGGAGGCCCGCACCTGAGAACCGGGGTGTGGAGGTGCACCCTCGAGGGTAGGTGCGCGAGCTCGTTGAGCAGGGCGTCGGTGAGCTTGGCGACGGGAAGACAACCATGCGAGTGAGCCGAGAGATCTTGGGTGGGGAACGGCTATGCTCCGATGTTTCTTCCTCATCATCATCTGAGGGGTTCAAGCGGTGGAGACGGTGGTCACGGTAACCACCATGTCCACCCGAACCACCATCTACGGTGTTGGCACCACCATCCCCACCTCCTGCCGAGGGAGGTAAGCGAGGGGCGAGGGCGGTCCCGGAGCAATCTTGAGGTCGTAACCCAAGTGATTGAAGAACATGTGCACGGTGGCCCGGAGCTTGGAGGTGTCTAGGCACTGCACCTTGACCCGCACGGCCTTCTCCTTGAGGAGGGAGAGCTCATCTACGACGACCACTTTGCCCAATATCGGGACATGCTGTGAATGACCCATTCCTTGCGAGCGATGGTCGGAAGACCCGTGATGGTGATCTAGGCGGTACCAAGAACTGCCACAGCCGCTAGGTCGACATCCGGGGCGGAGATATCCACAACCATCTTGTTGAGCGCAAGTGTGATCTCCGCACTCCGGGTACAGTAGCCGAAGTTGATGGAGTCAGGGAATACCACCGAGAACTGCTTTTTGGCGATGGACTCAACTTGCCAATCCCAATCAACCGCAGTGGTACATAGGTGTTTAAGCTCAACTGCAATTTGCTCTGGAGAGACCGCGCCCTTGCTCAAAACAGTGACAATGGCGATTAGAGAAGGTTCTTGCTCCTCGGGTTCCAGAAGTTCTATGTGGAAGAAGCCAAGGCCTTCGATGTCGTGGCCATACATCATCAATTCCCCCTCCAATGAGTGGTCGAGGTAGAGGAGGGCTGGGTGTCCCGCTTCCTTGCACACATAGCACATGGGGGCGTTGGGGTAGTCGACCTGGTAGTGGCCAAGCTTGCTGCAATTGCTCCATGTGGAAGAAGCCAAGGCCTTCGATTTCATGGCCATACATCATCAATTCCCCCTCCACTGAGCGATCGAGGCAGAGGAGGGATGGGTGTCCCGCTTCCTTGCACATATAGCACATGGGGGCGTTGGGGTAGTCGACTTGGTAGTGGCCAAGCTTGCCGCACATGAAGAATTGGACAGACTACAGCTCCTTCTCAGGCAGGGGTCGAGCAGAACAAAGGAGTTGGCAGCCGAGGCCTGACCAGGCTGGTGGCGGGGTGGCATCTTCCTCTTGTTCGTCTTGGCGCCCTGCCGGCCATGGTTGTTGTGGGCCGGCGGGGGGGCCTGCGGTTGGGCATGAGGTGGCTGGCAGCGGCAAGGAGGGGATTGGTAGTGAGGAGACCGGGCTGGTGATAGGGAGAGCTGGTGTGCCCAGCCACGCAGA
The DNA here is from genome assembly GCF_018294505.1 of Triticum aestivum. Taxonomy (NCBI): domain Eukaryota; kingdom Viridiplantae; phylum Streptophyta; class Magnoliopsida; order Poales; family Poaceae; genus Triticum; species Triticum aestivum. The sequence continues at coordinate 31,672 of NW_025228850.1, forward strand.
GGCCTGGGGAGCGGGAGGACGCACGGTCGTGGTGTGGTCGCGGGTGCAGCTGCCTTGCTGAACAGGAGATCAGCGTTGCTGCGTCCGCAAGTTCTTCGGCGAGCGATAACGATCCCTTGGTTCATCCATGCAGGAGAGCGGCAGGAGTCGCGGCCATATACCGAGCCCCCAGCCTTCCCAGGTGGGTGCTCGTTCTAGAGCTGGCGGCGGAGGTTGGATTCGAGGCGGCGAGTTTAGGGGGAGGCCGATGACCAGCTTGCCGGCCTCCATTAAGCGGCACTTGGGGCGGGCCGTGCCATCATCGCGGACGTGAGGCATGGCCGTAACCTCCGTAAAGGACCTAGTCAAAGCGGGTGGTGGAGAGCGCTAGAGAGTGCAAGCGGTATGACCGTGGAGGCGGATCTCATCCAGGGCGGCAGGGGAGCCAATGCTAGGGTTAGGGATTCCACGGGGTAGCAACAACCATCTAATCTGCTGGGGAGGGAGATCCTGGACTGGCTCGCCCCGAGGCCCATCCAGAGAGCCCTAGTCAGTAGACGGGGGGCGGCCTGACTCAGCAACGGTCAGATCAACTCCCAGCTCCGAGTTGGTGGGCCCCAAGACAGCCTCGAGTTGCTGCAACTCACCTGGCAGCCCTACTCTGCAGCAGGCAGATCAACTCCAAGCTCTGAGTTGGTGGGCCCCAAGATGGCCTCGAGTTGCTGCAGCCCACCTGGTGGCCCAGCCTCCCCGATCCCGCAACCAGTCCAGCTTTGGGTTTCCCCACCCATCATCTGCGGTGCAGGCGGCGGGGGTTGTGACGACGGCTGCCACACCCTGATTTTCATGCCACAACACTTAAGCAAATAAATCGTGATAAAATGTGGTTCCACAAAAACTTTTGAGTGTTTTGGTCTTGGGCTTTTACATCTGTGCCCCTGGTTCCTTAGTTGTACTCATCCATCCCCACGCTCTTAACTTTTGCTCACTTTTCCACACTCCCTTGGCTGTGTGACGCCCCCGAATAGACCGTACACTAATCATACACGCAAATGTGTACGGTCAAGATCAGGGACTCACGGGAAGATATCACAACACAACTCTAGACACAAATTAAAATAATACAAGCTTTATATTACAAGCCAGGGGCCTCGAGGGCTCGAATACAAAAGCTCGATACACAAGAGTTACCGGAAGCAACAATATCTGAGTACAGACATAAGTTAAACAAGGATGCCTTAAGAAGGCTAGCACAAACATCAATGATTAAAGAGGCAAGGCCTCCTTCCTGGGACCTCCTAACTACTCCTGGTCTTCGGCGGCCTCCATGTAGTAGTATCCGTCGGCGGTGGTATCTGGCTCCAGAGATTCACCATCTGGTTGCAACAACCAGAAAGAAGAAAGAAGGGGGG
>NW_025228850.1:33072-34855 GCF_018294505.1 Triticum aestivum
TGGCCATACATCATCAATTCCCCCTCCACTGAGCGATCGAGGCAGAGGAGGGATGGGTGTCCCGCTTCCTTGCACATATAGCACATGGGGGCGTTGGGGTAGTCGACTTGGTAGTGGCCAAGCTTGCCGCACATGAAGAATTGGACAGACTACAGCTCCTTCTCAGGCAGGGGTCGAGCAGAACAAAGGAGTTGGCAGCCGAGGCCTGACCAGGCTGGTGGCGGGGTGGCATCTTCCTCTTGTTCGTCTTGGCGCCCTGCCGGCCATGGTTGTTGTGGGCCGGCGGGGGGGCCTGCGGTTGGGCATGAGGTGGCTGGCAGCGGCAAGGAGGGGATTGGTAGTGAGGAGACCGGGCTGGTGATAGGGAGAGCTGGTGTGCCCAGCCACGCAGAGGCCTGGGGAGCGGGAGGACGCACGGTCGTGGTGTGGTCGCGGGTGCAGCTGCCTTGCTGAACAGGAGATCAGCGCTGCTGCGTCCGCAAGTTCTTCGGCGAGCGATAACGATCCCTTGGTTCATCCACGCAGGAGAGCGGCAGGAGTCGCGGCCATATACCGAGCCCCCAGCCTTCCCAGGTGGGTGCTCGTTCTAGAGCTGGCGGCGGAGGTTGGATTCGAGGCGGCGAGTTTAGGGGGAGGCCGATGACCAGCTTGCCGGCCTCCATTAAGCGGCACTTGGGGCGGGCCGTGCCATCATCGCGGACGTGAGGCATGGCCGTAACCTCCGTAAAGGACCTAGTCAAAGCGGGTGGTGGAGAGCGCTAGAGAGTGCAAGCGGTATGACCGTGGAGGCGGATCTCATCCAGGGCGGCAGGGGAGCCAATGCTAGGGTTAGGGATTCCACGGGGTAGCAACAACCATCTAATCTGCTGGGGAGGGAGATCCTGGACTGGCTCGCCCCGAGGCCCATCCAGAGAGCCCTAGTCAGTAGACGGGGGGCGGCCTGACTCAGCAACGGTCAGATCAACTCCCAGCTCCGAGTTGGTGGGCCCCAAGACAGCCTCGAGTTGCTGCAACTCACCTGGCAGCCCTACTCTGCAGCAGGCAGATCAACTCCAAGCTCTGAGTTGGTGGGCCCCAAGATGGCCTCGAGTTGCTGCAGCCCACCTGGTGGCCCAGCCTCCCCGATCCCGCAACCAGTCCAGCTTTGGGTTTCCCCACCCATCATCTGCGGTGCAGGCGGCGGGGGTTGTGACGACGGCTGCCACACCCTGATTTTCATGCCACAACACTTAAGCAAATAAATCGTGATAAAATGTGGTTCCACAAAAACTTTTGAGTGTTTTGGTCTTGGGCTTTTACATCTGTGCCCCTGGTTCCTTAGTTGTACTCATCCATCCCCACGCTCTTAACTTTTGCTCACTTTTCCACACTCCCTTGGCTGTGTGACGCCCCCGAATAGACCGTACACTAATCATACACGCAAATGTGTACGGTCAAGATCAGGGACTCACGGGAAGATATCACAACACAACTCTAGACACAAATTAAAATAATACAAGCTTTATATTACAAGCCAGGGGCCTCGAGGGCTCGAATACAAAAGCTCGATACACAAGAGTTACCGGAAGCAACAATATCTGAGTACAGACATAAGTTAAACAAGGATGCCTTAAGAAGGCTAGCACAAACATCAATGATTAAAGAGGCAAGGCCTCCTTCCTGGGACCTCCTAACTACTCCTGGTCTTCGGCGGCCTCCATGTAGTAGTATCCGTCGGCGGTGGTATCTGGCTCCAGAGATTCACCATCTGGTTGCAACAACCAGAAAGAAGAAAGAAGGGGGG
>NW_025228851.1:0-1276 GCF_018294505.1 Triticum aestivum
CGAAAGAGATTGTCCAGTTTGTACATGAAGTGCGTCCAGTTTTTGCCGTGACCCTCTCTACTCTTTTGCACATGCTATGTGGGTGAAATGATGATACAATGCCAAGTTGCAACATTTTCATAGTTCATTTTGTAGTGATTTTCAATTTCACGGTCATTTAGCTCTCTAAACAATTAGGTAAAATGACTGAAAACCAATAAATGATGTCAGAACATGTTGGAAATTGATGACGTCGCTTTGAATGCTGCATACTGAACACAAAAGAAGTCCGGAGTTCAAATAAGTTTAAAAAACATTGAAGTGCCCGTGTAACAGATGAGTTCTCGTCCAAAACCCTGATACTCCGAAAGAGATTGTCCAGTTTGTACACGAAGTGCGTCCAGTTTTTGCTGTGACCCTCTCTACTCTTTCGCACATGCTATGCGGGTGAAATGATGATACCATGCCAGGTTTCAACATTTTCATAGTTCATTTTGTAGTGATTTTCAATTTCACGGTCATTTAGCTCTCTAAACAATTAGGTAAATGACTGAAAAACAACAAATGATGTCAAAACATGTTGGAAATTGATGACGTGGCTTTGAATGCTGCATACTGAACACAAAAGAAGTCTGGAGTTCAAATAAGTTTAAAAAACTTTGAAGTGCCCGTGTAACAGATGAGTTCTCGTCCGAAACCCTAATACTCCGAAAGAGATTGTCCAGTTTGTACATGAAGTGCGTCCAGTTTTTGCCGTGACCCTCTCTACTCTTTCACACATGCTATGCGGGTGAAATGATGATACCATACCAAGTTTCAACATTTTCACAGTTCATTTTGTAGTGATTTTCAATTTCACGGTCATTTAGCTCTCTCAACAATTAGGTAAATGACTGAAAAACAACAAATGATGTCAGAACATGTTGGAAATTGATAAGGTGTCTTTGAATGCTGCATACTGAACACAAAAGAAATCCGGAGTTCAAATAAGTTTAAAAAACATTGAAGTGCCCGTGTAACAGATGAGTTCTCGTCCTAAACCTTGATACTCCGAAAGAGATTGTCCAATTTGTACACGAAGTGCGTCCAGTTTTTGCCGTGTCCCTCTCCACTCTTTCGCACATGCTATGCGGGTGAAATGATGATACCATGCCAAGTTTCAACATTTTCACAGTTCATTTTGTAGTGATTTTCAATTTCACGATCATTTAGCTCTCTAAACAATTAGGTAAATGACTGAAAAACAACAAATGATGTCAGAACATGTTGGAAATTGATGACGTCGCTTTGAATGCTG
>NW_025228851.1:1286-2938 GCF_018294505.1 Triticum aestivum
CGTGACCCTCTCTACTCTTTCGCACATGCTATGCGGGTGAAATGATAATACCATGCCAGGTTTCAACATTTTCACAGTTCATTTTGTAGTGATTTTCAATTTCACGGTCATTTAGCTCTCTAAACAATTAGGTAAATGACTGAAAAACAACAAATGATGTCAGAACATGTTGGAAATTGATGACGTCGCTTTGAATGCTACATACTGAACACAAAAGAAGTCCGGAGTTCAAATAAGTTTAAAAAACATTGAAGTGCCCGTGTAACAGATGAGTTCTCGTCCGAAACCTTGATACTCCAAAAGAGATTGTCCAGTTTGTACATGAAGTGCATCCAGTTTTTGCCGTGACCCTCTCTACTCTTTTGCACATGCTATGTGGGTGAAATTATGATACAATGCCAAGTTGCAACATTTTCATAGTTCATTTTGTAGTGATTTTCAATTTCACGGTCATTTAGCTCTCTAAACAATTAGGTAAATGACTGAAAACCAATAAATGATGTCAGAACATGTTGGAAATTGATGACGTCGCTTTGAATGCTGCATACTAAACATAAAAGAAGTCCGGCGTCCAAATAAGTTTAAAAAACATTGAAGTGCCCGTGTAACAGATGAGTTCTCGTCCAAAACCCTGATACTCCGAAAGAGATTGTCCAGTTTGTACACGAAGTGCGTCCAGTTTTTGCTGTGACCCTCTCTACTCTTTCGCACATGCTATGCGGGTGAAATGATGATACCATGCCAGGTTTCAACATTTTCACAGTTCATTTTGTAGTGATTTTCAATTTCACGGTCATTTAGCTCTCTAAACAATTAGGTAAATGACTGAAAAACAACAAATGATGTCAAAACTTGTTGGAAATTGATGACGTCGCTTTGAAAGCTGCATACTGAACACAAAAGAAGTCTGGAGTTCAAATAAGTTTAAAAAACATTGAAGTGCCCGTGTAACAGATGAGTTCTCGTACGAAACCCTGATACTCCGAAAGAGATTGTCCAGTTTGTACATGAAGTGCATCCAGTTTTTGCCGTGAGCCTTTCTACTCTTTCACACATGCTATGCGGGTGAAATGATGATACCATGCCAAGTTTCAACATTTTCACAGTTCATTTTGTTGTGATTTTCAATTTCACGGTCATTAAGCTCTCTGAACAATTAGGTAAATGACTGAAAAACAACAAATGATGTCAGAACATGTTGGAAATTGATGAGGTGTCTTTGAATGCTGCATACTGAACACAAAAGAAATCCGGAGTTCAAATAAGTTTAAAAAACATTGAAGTGCCCGTGTAACAGATGAGTTCTCGTCCTAAACCTTGATACTCCGAAAGAGATTGTCCAATTTGTACACGAAGTGCGTCCAGTTTTTGCCGTGTCCCTCTCCACTCTTTCGCACATGCTATGCGGGTGAAATGATGATACCATGCCAAGTTTCAACATTTTCACAGTTCATTTTGTAGTGATTTTCAATTTCACGATCATTTAGCTCTCTAAATAATTAGGTAAATGACTGAAAAACAACAAACGATGTCAGAACATGTTGGAAATTGATGACATCGCTTTGAATGCTGCATACTGAACACAAAAGAAGTCCGGAGTTCAAATAAGTTTAAAAAACATTGAAGTGCCCGTGTAACAGATGAGTTCTCGT
>NW_025228851.1:7332-10008 GCF_018294505.1 Triticum aestivum
TCATTTAGCTCTCTAAACAATTAGGTAAATGACTGAAAAACAACAAATGATGTCAGAACATGTTGGAAATTGATGATGTCGCTTTGAATGCTACATACTGAACACAAAAGAAGTCCGGAGTTCAAATAAGTTTAAAAAACATTGAAGTGCCCGTGTAACAGATGAGTTCTCGTCCGAAACCCTGATACTCCGAAAGAGATTGTCCAGTTTGTACATGAAGTGCGTCCAGTTTTTGTCGTGACCCTCTCTACTCTTTTGCACATGCTATGTGGGTGAAATGATGATACAATGCCAAGTTGCAACATTTTCATAGTTCATTTTGTAGTGATTTTCAATTTCACGGTCATTTAGCTCTCTAAACAATTAGGTAAATGACTGAAAACCAATAAATGATGTCAGAACATGTTGGAAATTGATGACGTCACTTTGAATGCTGCATACTGAACATAAAAGAAGTCCGGAGTTCAAATAAGTTTAAAAAACATTGAAGTGCCCGTGTAACAGATGAGTTCTCGTCCAAAACCCTGATACTCCGAAAGAGATTGTCCAGTTTGTACACGAAGTGCGTCCAGTTTTTGCTGTGACCCTCTCTACTCTTTCGCACATGCTATGCGGGTGAAATGATAATACCATGCCAGGTTTCACCATTTTCACAGTTCATTTTGTAGTGATTTTCAATTTCACGGTCATTTAGCTCTCTAAACAATTAGGTAAATGACTGAAAAACAACAAATGATGTCAGAACATGTTGGAAATTGATGACATCGCTTTGAATGCTGCATACTAAACACAAAAGTAGTCCGGAGTTGAAATAAGTTTAAAAAACATTGAAGTGCCCGTGTAACAGATGAGTTCTCGTCCGAAACCCTGATACTTCGAAAGAGATTGTCCAGTTTGTACATGAAGTGCGTCCAGTTTTTGCCGTGACCCTCTCTACTCTTTTGCACATGCTATGTGGGTGAAATGATGATACCATGCCAAGTTTCAACATTTTCATAGTTCATTTTGTAGTGATTTTCAATTTCACGGTCATTTAGCTCTCTAAACAATTAGGTAAATGACTGAAAACCAATAAATGATGTCAGAACATGTTGGAAACTGATGACGTCGCCTTGAATGCTGCATACTGAACACAAAAGAAGTCCGGAGTTCAAATAAGTTTTAAAAACATTGAAGTGCCCGTGTAACAGATGAGTTCTCGTCCAAAACCCTTATACTCCGAAAGAGATTGTCCAGTTTGTACATGAAGTGCGTCCAGTTTTTGCCGTGACCCTCTCTACTCTTTTGCACATGCTATGTGGGTGAAATGATGATACAATGCCAAGTTGCAACATTTTCATAGTTCATTTTGTAGTGATTTTCAATTTCACGGTCATTTAGCTCTCTAAACAATTAGGTAAAATGACTGAAAACCAATAAATGATGTCAGAACATGTTGGAAATTGATGACGTCGCTTTGAATGCTGCATACTGAACACAAAAGAAGTCCGGAGTTCAAATAAGTTTAAAAAACATTGAAGTGCCCGTGTAACAGATGAGTTCTCGTCCAAAACCCTGATACTCCGAAAGAGATTGTCCAGTTTGTACACGAAGTGCGTCCAGTTTTTGCTGTGACCCTCTCTACTCTTTCGCACATGCTATGCGGGTGAAATGATGATACCATGCCAGGTTTCAACATTTTCATAGTTCATTTTGTAGTGATTTTCAATTTCACGGTCATTTAGCTCTCTAAACAATTAGGTAAATGACTGAAAAACAACAAATGATGTCAAAACATGTTGGAATTGATGACGTCGCTTTGAATGCTGCATACTGAACACAAAAGAAGTCCGGAGTTCAAATAAGTTTAAAAAACTTTGAAGTGCCCGTGTAACAGATGAGTTCTCGTCCGAAACCCTAATACTCCGAAAGAGATTGTCCAGTTTGTACACGAAGTGCGTCCAGTTTTTGCCGTGACCCTCTCTACTCTTTCACACATGCTATGCGGGTGAAATGATGATACCATACCAAGTTTCAACATTTTCACAGTTCATTTGTAGTGATTTTCAATTTCACGGTCATTTAGCTCTCTCAACAATTAGGTAAATGACTGAAAAACAACAAATGATGTCAGAACATGTTGGAAATTGATGAGGTGTCTTTGAATGCTGCATACTGAACACAAAAGAAATCCGGAGTTCAAATAAGTTTAAAAAACATTGAAGTGCCCGTGTAACAGATGAGTTCTCGTCCTAAACCTTGATACTCCGAAAGAGATTGTCCAATTTGTACACGAAGTGCGTCCAGTTTTTGCCGTGTCCCTCTCCACTCTTTCGCACATGCTATGCGGGTGAAATGATGATACCATGCCAAGTTTCAACATTTTCACAGTTCATTTTGTAGTGATTTTCAATTTCACGATCATTTAGCTCTCTAAACAATTAGGTAAATGACTGAAAAACATCAAATGATGTCAGAACATGTTGGAAATTGATGACGTCGCTTTGAATGCTGCATACTGAACACAAAAGAAGTTCGGAGTTCAAATAAGTTTAAAAAACATTGAAGTGCCCGTGTAACAGATGAGTTCTCGTCCAAAACCCTGATACTCCGAAAGAGATTGTCCAGTTTGTACATGAAGTGCGTCCAGTTTTGGCCGTGACCCTCTCTACTCTTTCGCACATGCTATGCGGGTGA
>NW_025228851.1:10029-10704 GCF_018294505.1 Triticum aestivum
TCATTTAGCTCTCTAAACAATTAGGTAAATGACTGAAAAACAACAAATGATGTCAGAACATGTTGGAAATTGATGATGTCGCTTTGAATGCTACATACTGAACACAAAAGAAGTCCGGAGTTCAAATAAGTTTAAAAAACATTGAAGTGCCCGTGTAACAGATGAGTTCTCGTCCGAAACCCTGATACTCCGAAAGAGATTGTCCAGTTTGTACATGAAGTGCGTCCAGTTTTTGTCGTGACCCTCTCTACTCTTTTGCACATGCTATGTGGGTGAAATGATGATACAATGCCAAGTTGCAACATTTTCATAGTTCATTTTGTAGTGATTTTCAATTTCACGGTCATTTAGCTCTCTAAACAATTAGGTAAATGACTGAAAACCAATAAATGATGTCAGAACATGTTGGAAATTGATGACGTCACTTTGAATGCTGCATACTGAACATAAAAGAAGTCCGGAGTTCAAATAAGTTTAAAAAACATTGAAGTGCCCGTGTAACAGATGAGTTCTCGTCCAAAACCCTGATACTCCGAAAGAGATTGTCCAGTTTGTACACGAAGTGCGTCCAGTTTTTGCTGTGACCCTCTCTACTCTTTCGCACATGCTATGCGGGTGAAATGATAATACCATGCCAGGTTTCACCATTTTCACAGTTCATTTTGTAGTGATTTT
>NW_025228851.1:15371-15721 GCF_018294505.1 Triticum aestivum
CTATGCGGGTGAAATGATGATACCATGCCAAGTTTCAACATTTTCACAGTTCATTTTGTAGTGATTTTCAATTTCACGGTCATTTAGCTCTCTAAACAATTAGGTAAATGACTGAAAAACAACAAATGATGTCAGAACATGTTGGAAATTGATGAGGTGTCTTTGAATGCTGCATACTAAACACAAAAGAAGTCTGGAGTTCAAATAAGTATAAAAAACATTGAAGTGCCCGTGTAACAGATGAGTTCTCGTCCGAAACCCTGATACTCCGAAAGAGATTGTCCAGTTTGTACACGAAGTGCGTCCAGTTTTTGCCGTGACCCTCTCTACTCTTTCACACATGCTATGCT
>NW_025228851.1:17701-18536 GCF_018294505.1 Triticum aestivum
CTGAAAAACAACAAATGATGTCAGATCATGTTGGAAATTGATGACGTCGCTTTGAATGCTGCATACTGAACACAAATGAAGTCCGGAGTTCAAATAAGTTTAAAAAACATTGAAGTGCCCGTGTAACAGATGAGTTCTCGTCCGAAACCCTGATAATCCGAAAGAGATTGTCCAGTTTGTACACGAAGTGCGTCCAGTTTTTGCCGTGACCCTCTCTACTCTTTCACACATGCTATGCAGGTGAAATGATGATACCATGCCAAGTTAATAATTTTCACAGTTCATTTTGTAGTGATTTTCAATTTCACGGTCATTTAGCTCTCTAAACAACTAGGTAAATGACTGAAAAACAACAAATGATGTCAGAACATGTTGGAAATTGCTGAGGTGTCTTTTAATGCTGCATACTGAACATAAAAGAAATACGGAGTTCAAATAAGTTTAAAAAACATTGAAGTGCCCGTGTAACAGATGAGTTCTCGTCCTAAACCTTGGTACTCCGAAAGAGATTGTCCAATTTGTACACGAAGTGCGTCCAGTTTTTGCCGTGTCCCTCTCCACTCTTTCGCACATGCTATGCGGGTGAAATGATTATACCATGCCAAGTTTCAACATTTTCACAGTTCATTTTGTAGTGATTTTCCATTTCACGATCATTTAGCTCTCTAAACAATTAGGTAAATGACTGAAAAACAACAAATGATGTCAGAACATGTTGGAAATTGATGACGTCGCTTTGAATGCTGCATACTGAACACAAAAGAAGTCCGGAGTTCAAATAAGTTTAAAAAACATTGAAGTGCCCGTGTAACAGATGAGTTCTCGTCCAAAACCC
>NW_025228851.1:18546-18951 GCF_018294505.1 Triticum aestivum
CATTGAAGTGCCCGTGTAACAGATGAGTTCTCGTCCTAAACCTTGATACTCCGAAAGAGATTGTCCAATTTGTACACGAAGTGCGTCCAGTTTTTGCCGTGTCCCTCTCCACTCTTTCGCACATGCTATGCGGGTGAAATGATGATACCATGCCAAGTTTCAACATTTTCACAGTTCATTTTGTAGTGATTTTCAATTTCACGATCATTTAGCTCTCTAAACAATTAGGTAAATGACTGAAAAACAACAAATGATGTCAGAACATGTTGGAAATTGATGACGTCACTTTGAATGCTGCATACTGAACACAAAAGAAGTCCGGAGTTCAAATAAGTTTAAAAAACATTGAAGTGCCCGTGTAACAGATGAGTTCTCGTCCAAAACCCTGATACTCCGAAAGAGATT
>NW_025228851.1:19124-19911 GCF_018294505.1 Triticum aestivum
ACCATGCCAAGTTTCAACATTTTCACAGTTCATTTTGTAGTGATTTTCAATTTCACGGTCATTTAGCTCTCTAAACAACTAGGTAAATGACTGAAAAACAACAAATGATGTCAGAACATGTTGGAAATTGCTGAGGTGTCTTTTAATGCTGCATACTGAACACAAAAGAAATACGGAGTTCAAATAAGTTTAAAAAACATTGAAGTGCCCGTGTAACAGATGAGTTCTCGTCCTAAACCTTGGTACTCCGAAAGAGATTGTCCAATTTGTACACGAAGTGCGTCTAGTTTTTGCCGTGTCCCTCTCCACTCTTTCGCACATGCTATGCGGGTGAAATGATTATACCATGCCAAGTTTCAACATTTTCACAGTTCATTTTGTAGTGATTTTCAATTTCACGATCATTTAGCTCTCTAAACAATTAGGTAAATGACTGAAAAACAACAAATGATGTCAGAACATGTTGGAAATTGATGACGTCGCTTTGAATGCTGCATACTGAACACAAAAGAAGTCCGGAGTTCAAATAAGTTTAAAAAACATTGAAGTGCCCGTGTAACAGATGAGTTCTCGTCCAAAACCCTGATACTCCGAAAGAGATTGTCCAGTTTGTACACGAAGTGCGTCCAGTTTTTGCCGTGACCCTCTCTACTCTTTCGCACATGCTATGTGGGTGAAATTATGATACCATGATAGGTTTCAACATTTTCACAGTTCATTTTGTAGTGATTTTCAATTTCACGGTCATTTAGCACTCTAAACAATTAGGTAAATGACTAAAAAACAA